>NC_053493.1:78066031-78366031 GCF_905171775.1 Rana temporaria | reverse complement strand
AGGGCAACCCTGCCGCGTTCCCCTGTAGAGCCTGAAGGGAACAGACAGTCCACCCCCCAGCCGCACCGACGAAGTGGGGGCCCTGTACAACACCTGAAGCCACTTGATGAAAAGCAGAGGAAACCCCATCCGTCGCAAAGTCTCCCATAGAAAAGGCCACTCGACCGTGTCGAAGGCCTTTTCGACATCTAATGAGGCCACGGCCCTGGTACCTTCGTTTATATGTTGGGTGTGTATATTGGTGAAGAGCCGCCTGAGGTTCACATCCGTGGACCTCCGGGGCATGAAACCCGTCTGGTCTGAGTCTATCACAGTGGGCAGCATGGGGTATAGTCGGAGGGCAAGGAGTTTGGTTAGGATTTTAAAATCAGTGTTAAGGAGAGCAATGGGTCTGTATGAGGCACACAGGGATGGATCTTTGGGAGGTTTGTATATCAGCGTCAGATGTGCGTGGTACATGGACGGAGGGAGATTCCCGTCTGTCAGACTGGAAGTGTATAGCTGGGCCAACAGGGGGGCCAAGAGGCCCACGTGTGCCCTGTAAAAATCTAATGGGAGCCCGTCTGGACCAGGCGCCTTGCCCGGTGGGAAGGACTGGACGGCGATCTGCACCTCCAGGGCCGTAATCGGTCGGACCAGAGTCTCCCGCTCCTCATCCGATAGCCAGCCCAGCGCCAGAGGGTCCAGCAGGGCTTGTAGGGTCTCGGGTCTGAAGTCTGCGGGCAAACTGGAGGAATATAATGTCCTGTAAAAGTCACTAAAGGTCTGGAGGACCTCCTGTGGGGAGGACACTGTCCCACCCCCAGGAGTTTGGAGGAGCGAAATCGTCGTGAGAGGTTGGTCATGTTGGGCCATCATAGCCAACAGGCGGCCATTACGGTCCCCTTGTTCAAAGGCCCGCTGTTTGCCCTTATGGATTTCCAGGCGCGTTGCCTCTGCCAGGTGCAGCTGCATGTTTCGTTGGGCCACCATCAGTAGATCAAAATGATCCGAGGTGGGGTCCGAATTGTACCTGTCAGTGCTGTCAGTAGTGGCTTGTTCCAATTCCCTGGTCCGGGCCGAGTGTTGTTTCTTTACATTGGCTATGGAGGAGATGTATTGCCCTCTGGCATATGCCTTAAAGGCATCCCAGACAACCTCAGGGGAAGAAGTTCCTGCATTATTTTCCCAAAATTCAGATAAAAGAGGGGGTAGGACCTCAGCTATGTCAGGATGAGTGACCCATTGAGCGCCCAGCCGCCAAAGCGCAGCGCTGCGCGATGCCGGAGAGCGGAGTTTCACCATCAGGGGACTATGATCCGACAGACCGCTTGGAAGATAGTCCACCTCCAACACATCCGCTAACAGTGCGGGGTTGGAGAAGGCCAGATCTATCCGGGACGCGGTCTTGTAGGAGGCCGAGAAGCACGAGTAAGCCCTCGTCTCCGGGTGTTTCCATCTCCAGATCTCCTCCAGACCCACCGCCTGGGCCCAGGCAGGCAGGTCCAGGGATCTATGTTTAGGTGGCACAGGCCTGTCGAGATCGTGCGATAGTATGGCGTTAAAGTCACCCATTACCAAAACCTTCCCGGGGCAGAACGGTGCGATCTTATCCATCACCTCATATAGTAAGGCAGGTGAAAAGGGGGGGGGGAATATATAGATTGACAATAATGTACCTCTGTGCCCAGAGCGTGAAGACCAATATCACGTATTTACCCAGGGGGTCTGTGCGGACCTCCTCAATCGCGCAGGGGAAATTTTTATGAACAAGGATCGATACGCCCCTAGCATACGTGGAGTATGTGGCATGTATCGCCCGCTGGACCCATGGCTTCTTAAGGGTTAGAATCTTGCTGCCCATGAGATGTGTCTCTTGGAGTAAAATGAGTTGGGGTGAGCGGGATTTTAAATATTGAAAGAGGGTGGCACGCTTAAATTTAGAATTAAGGCCTCTGACATTCCAGGAGAGGATGGTGAAAAAGTCAGGTGGGCGGTTAGCCATAAGGTGGAGTAGGAGAAAAATAGGAGGGGTAACTAACCAGATGCACCCCAGAGCCCCCCATGAGCAGCAAGATCCCAAGCACACAGCACTGCATGACATATACATCTAAGCATAGCGTATTCAAAAACCAATAATATCTAGCATTGAGCGTAACGAACAGAACAGACATTAAGAAGAACAACATTCCCAGGCACTGGGTGCCTATCCTACTATGTCCCGACCCTCCGACAACGGTCGTGAGGAGCGGGAATAGTTTTTCCCCAAACAGTTGAACAAAAAAAGGTGTAAATGAGCCCCTAAGAATGAGGGGCCCTACACAACAGGCGCCAGGTCGCCTACTCCGGTACCTGGACAGCAGGTATAAGACAGACCAACGGTCAGTGTCCAGGCTCTAACGAGCAAGGGTGTCAAAGTATTGGGGGGGGGGATAGCAAACCTGGATTGCCACCACGTCCGTAGGCCGAGAAGGTGTGTGTCCTGGTTTGCGCACTGAGCAGCTACCGCTCCTATGGACCAGAAGGAAGATAATAAGGCTGATTCATAACCTGTCAGTTAGAGCAGAAGGATCCCAGGAGGGGGTGGGGGCACACAAGGGAAGGGAGAGGGGAACCACACAAGTCAAGGGCATCAGTAAGCAGGGATATGGCTGCCAAGTCCCAATGGAGCATCGAGGAGCATAGCAGACAATTCAGCAGGCTCACATCCCCATCAGCATGCAGAAAGGGGGGAGGGAAGGGGGGAGCATCACTGGCCACCGCACAATCATGCATGAATGCCATACGAAAGCGAGGTCAGCAATGAAATGAATCAAAAGGGCTGGAAGTCAATGCAGGTATAGGGGGATCATCGAAAGGGGGGCAGTGCCAGCCGATGCAACAGGTGAGAGGAGGCAGACATCACAGGGGAAATTATCAGGGCAGCAAAAGGGTACTTGCCAGGAGGTGGGGTCCTTAGCGACTGTCGAGCCACGACATGGCCGCCTCCGGATCCATGAAAAAACGTGTGCGGTCCCCGTCAATCACCCGCAGCTTGCTAGGGTAAAGTAGGCTGAATTTGAGGCCTTGATCTCGCAGACATCTCCTCACCTCTGTGAAAGAGCGGCGTCGGTGCTGCACCTCTGGAGAGTAGTCCGGGAATAGCATGATCTTGGCCCCATTATACTGTAGGTCCCGTTTCTCCCGGGCAGCCGATAGGATGCGGTCTCTGTCCCTGTAGTTTAGCAGGCGAAGTAGGAAAGGCCGAGGAGGAGCTCCTGGAATCGGAGGCTTGGGGGGGACCCTATGGGCCCTTTCCACAACGAACGTAGGCGGCATGGCTGGTAGGCCCAGGAGGGTGATCAGGAAGGTTTCTGTGAATTCTGCAGGCCTGAGGCCCTCTGCCTTCTCGGGGAGGCCGAGAACCCTGATATTATTCCTCCTGAGCCTGTTTTCGGTGTCTATGGACTTCTCCTGCAGAGCCTTGACTTGTAGTTGCAAGGCATGTAGGTCTCTGGAGTCGGCCCGTGTGGAATCCTCCAGCTGGGAGATGCGGCCCTCCGCCTCCGCGAAGCGGGCCCTAAATTTGTCCATGTCGTGGCGGATCAGGCTGACATCCGCAACTAGGTGGTCTATCTTGACCATTACTGAGTCTCGACCCTCCTTGATGGCCGCCAGGAGCTCAGCATGCGATGCGGCGTGGGATGGCGGCGGATTAGGAGAGGCTGGGGAAGAAGCCGACATCTCTTGATCCGGGAGCCTCGTGGGCAAGATGGCCGCTGCGACTCGGTCCCCGGTTCCTACGGAGGAACGCAGCTTACCCGGAGACAGCGGACGAGGCCTCGGAGTGCCGGGTGCCCTCTTTCGCCCCAGGGTGTCTGGCTGGCGGTTGCTGGGAGAAAGAATCAGCGCTGAAAAACGGGTCAGGATGCTGGTAGGAGCGGAGCTCAGCTAGCACACGTCTGCTCTCGTTCACATCCCGGCCACGCCCCCAAGTGCTTCTTTTCAGTGTTTTGGGTTATTATGATCAATTTATCAGCCCACACTTAGTTATTGCTTCCCACGCTAAAGAACAGGCAAACAAGGCTCTAAAACCCTTACCTGTTCAACAAAGCACAAATTAAATATATAAAAAAAGGCCTAACGCCATAAAAACAAGATAAACAAGTAAAGAAAACAAGACCAATCTCCCATATACTGTATAATCCAATCTAAGTGAGTCCTTTAAAAACAAAAGTCCAGTGACTAAATGAAGTAATTAAAAAGTCAAAGAACAAGAAAAGGTACATTCTCAGTATCCCATGATCTGGAGTCTTACCTTTCTTGTGCACTTACATTTCTCTGTTCAGTTGCTAGTAGTTAGGGCTTACTTATGCCTCGTTTCCACTGAGCGGAACGGTTCGGGTCGGTACAGTTTGGAACGCTTAGAATGGTCCGGTCTATTCTGGTGAGCATTTCCACTGCAAGTCGGACCGTCGAGGCATTAGTGTAGGTATCTGATATATTTTTTCTTAGGATTCTATAATCCCAACAGAGGGAGATTGATTAATATTTTCTGTTTCATGGGTTTTCACCCCAACTAGTTCATACAACTTCCGTTAGGGTGTGCTCCTTAGGCTCATTTCTAATAGTTATTTTAAACGTACTTGTGAATGTAATAGAGCACAGCTCCATTTCTTTACAGCAATTAATGAAAGGAACCCGGAGACCACCCCCAATGGTCGCCAGTGGACAGAGGAAAAAATCTTGATACCAAAAACCATATGAAGAATTTGAAATATATATTTTTTATTAATACATTATTAAAAGGTAATAGTATCCAGATACAATAATTTTAATTACACACATCACATATACATAAAGAATCAAATAAAAAATTAAAGCCATGAGTAATGCTGCATATTGTAACGCCCTAGATGGTACAACAAAGAAGGATGTAATATTTAAAGATGTTGTGACCAATATCCTCTACATGTTTTGTTCTTCTTTGTACTTTTGGATTACGTCTATGAAACATATCAATCAGCTAAATAAAGTAAAATACACAAACAAAACTAACAATATCATTTGAGATGTGGAGGGGGGAGACCACATACATGCTTACCATATATGCATATATCTGCAAAAGCCAGGGCAGAACGCCACCACAACTCCCCCCTGGGCGGGTACAGGGGACACAAAAGCGAGCACAGGAGTCATGATGCCAGCCAAATAACTAAAAAAAACCACAAAAACTGAAATAGAGTAAGGAAGGAGGGCAAGACAAGGGGAAGAGTGGGGAGGAAAAGAAAGGTAGGGAAAGCAAAGGAAGGAAGAGGAAAGAAAATGGGGGAGTAGAAGGGGGTGGGGGGAAGGGGAAAAGGGAGAGGAACAGAGGGAAGGAGAGTGAATGCTAACAAATGCTGATCCTATTCCAAATGGGACGATACATAAGCTACCAGGGGGTGCCGGGACTAGAGGCCCATGCTGCACATAAAAGGACACACACCAACGGTAAACTCCAAATGTTAGCAATGAAAATTTAAATGATGTGATGAATGCTTACAGTAAATGCAGGTGATCCATCTGTTAAAGTAAAGGTCCAAAAAAAAAAAGCAATCGTCAGTAGGCAGCAAAAGCCAATCATGCCAGCATAAGCAAATGATATAAATCAATATACAAGGGGGCACGAAGAATAAAATAAAGCAAGAACTATAAAATAATTTACAACAATTAAAAATCACCAGTTCGGAGCTGCCTGAGACACAAACTTGGAGAGAGTCTTTTGTAATACCTTAGATCTACAATAACTCAATAGAAATGGAAGAACAAAATAGCAATTTATTTGAGATTAACTGTATTAAGTACAATAATGTCCATAAAATAAAAATGAGATGATGAAAATCGATATAGAACACTAGTAAGGCCAGTATGAAGCAGGCTTGTTCTACCCCAGAGGAGCAATAGCCCACAGCTGTTACATGTATCAATAAAGCATCTAGAACCGGCTGTTTTGGATAGAATTAAAGAGTAATTGATCCATAATCTTCCTTAAGGGAAACATCAATCTGTAGGAAGAAAAGAATAAAACGGCAAAGAAAATAATATATTCATGTCTTAAAAATTACACTGTATTACAAAAACAGATCACGGTTCGCCCAATTACTTGTGAATTATTGCTAGACTAGAAATCCAGATTTTATGTCTCTGGGGTAGCAAAAGTTCTGCAATATTGGCAAGAGGATATTGGGGTCATTTGTAAACATGAATCTATAGAGAATCACAGGTATTTTTAATGTGAAATTCCAGAGAAAATATTTTAAAAGTTTTGGATAAACTTAATAGACTTTACTAATTTACTGGCATTTACGTTGTATATTCCATTGTGCCATTGGATTACCTTACTTCCTGATTGGTCACTGGGACAGGAAGGGAAAGGGAATCTCCCAATTCCTCAAGTGACTATATCATGAAAGCATGAACGTAGTAAGGGGGGGAGGGGTGGTAGAGTTTTTAATGCTAAGTGCCTGGCTACTTTGACTATGCTTGACTGTGCTTTGACAGATGCTTTAGTCACAGTCACAGAACAAGCATACTGACAATAAATGTCAGACAAGTGTCCAAACTATTCTCCAAATTTGTTTCAGGTCAGCGACTCAGACAGCATTAAAGTCAAACCACGAAAATGACAGCTGGGGATTTAACATTATTTAGCACTGTCAAAAGAAGAGTTCAGCAATTGCAGTCTCTGTTAAAGTAGCTCTAAAGCATTAACGTATATGTGAGCTGCATGCCAAGGTTCTAGGTGTTATCCTGAACTCTCCTTTTGGCCCCACATCCAATCACTTTCCAAAGCTTGCCATCAACCTCTGCCACATCTCCAAAATACATCCCTTTCTAACCAATGACACCACAAAGCTTCTAATTCACTCCCTGGTTATCTCTCTCCTCGACTACTGAAATTCCCTCCTCATTGGCTTACCTTTAATTAGCTTATCCCCCCTTCAGTCCATCATGAATGCTGCTGCCAGACTCATCCACCTTACAAACTACTCTGTGTCTGCCACCCCTCTCTGCCAATCCCTCCATTGGCTGCCACTCACCCAACAAATTAAATTCAAAATGCTAACAATAATTTGCAAAGCCATCCACAACTCGGCCCCCAGCTACATCACTAACCTAGTCTCAAAATACCAACCAAATCGTTCTCTTTGTTTTTCCCAAGACCTCCTGCTCTCTAGTTCACTTGTCACCTTCTCCCATACTCGCCTCCAGGACTTCTCCCGAGCCTCTCCCATTCCTTGGAATTCCCTACCCCAATCTGTCCCCAATCTGTCCAACTATCTTCTATTCTGTCAACTATTAGGTGATCCCTGAAAACTTTTCTCTTCAGCAAAGCCTATTCTGCCTCCACCTAACAACTGTACTTTAGTTTTCTCCATCAGCTCATCCCCCACAGTTATTACCTTTTGTATCACTTGACCCTCCCTTTTGTATTGTAAGCTCTGATGAGCATGACCCTCTGATTCCTCCTGTATTGAATTGTATTGTAACTGTACTGTTTGCCCCAATGTTGTAAAGCGCTGCACAAACTGTTGGCGCTATATAAACCCTAAACAATGATAATCATAGTATATATTAGGGATGAGCTTCGAGTTCGAGTCAAACTCATGTTCGACTCGAACATTGCCTCTTCGCCTGTTCGGCAAACAACGAACAATTTGGGGTGTTCGCGGCAAATTCGAAAAGCCGCGGAACACCCTGTTAAAGTCTATGGGAGCCTGGGCTTCCCCAGTGACGTAGCAGAGGGTGCGTCAGAGGGCGACGGGGTCACGTGATGGGTAGCCCCGCCTCCCCAATATAATAAATTTTACTAGCTTCAGCAGCATCATTCGCCGGGCTGTCTCCGGTGGAGACAGGCGGCCGACGATGCTGCGCTCTGGATCCCGGACGATCTTCTCATCGCTGGACCGGAGAGTAGATCCGACGCTGGATACCGACAACGTTGGAGCGGGGAGCCGGGAACGAGAGTGGATTACCACCACTGGATTTCTTTTTTTTTTTTAATAAAGGACTTTTTTCCACGGTGTGTGTGTTTTTTTTACAACTATTTACACATCCTTTGTGAAATGGTAGGGGTACAATGTACCCCATTACCAATTCACATATGGGGGGGCAGAATCTGGGGGTCTTCCAGATTCTGATAAGCCCCCCCGCCCGCAGACCCCCACAACCACCGAGCAAGGGTTGTGGGGATGAGGCCCTTGTCCCCATCAACATGGGGACATCCTCCCCATGTTGAGGGCATGTGTCCTGGTACGGTTCAGGAGGGGGGGGTACTCTCTGTCCCCCCATCTTTTCTGCGGCCGGCCAGGTTACGTGCTCGGATAAGGGGTCTGGTGTGGATTTTTGGGGGAACTCCACGCCATTTTTTTTACATTTGGGGTGGGGTTCCCCTTAAAATCCACACCAGACCTGAAGGGTCTGGAATGGATATTTGGGGGGAACCCCACGTAATATTTTTTTTAATTGACGGCGGGGTTTCCCTTTATATCCATACCAGACCTGAAGGGCCTGGTAATTGAATTTGGGGGTACCCCACGCTTTTTTTAAATGAATGAATGAATGAATGAATGAATTGTCTCTGAATTGCCGGGAGCTGACAATTTATTATAGCCGCGAGTCAGTTTTAAATGACTTTTTTTCTTTCAGAAATGACACTTTGTGCAGACAGTTCTAAGTACGGGGAAACATGTGCTATTTCACATGCTTACTTTACACCCCCATGGTACAAAATTTAAAGGAATATTTCACTTTTATTGTTTCACTTTAAGCATTATTAAAGTCACTGCTCCCGAAAAAACGGCTGTTTTTAAAACATTTTTTTGCATTGATACATGTCCCCTGGGGCAGGACCCAGGTCCCCAAACACTTTTTTAGGACAATAACTTGCATATTAGCCTTTAAAATTAACACTTTAAAACAGGGGGGTGTTCGGCTCATCCCTAGTATATATATATATACAGTTGTGCTCATAAGTTTACATACCATGGCAGAATTTATGATTTTATTGGCCATTTTTCAGAGAACATGAATAATAAGAAAAACAACTCTTTCACTCATGGTTAGTGTTTGGCTGAAGCCATTTATTATCAATCAACTGTGTTTACTCTTTTTAAATCATAATGGCAACAGAAACTACCCAAATGACCCTGATCAAAAGTTTACATACCCCAGTTCTTAATAATGTGTATTGCCCCCATTAACATCAATGACAGCTTGAAGTCTTTTGTGGTATTTGTGGATGAGGCTCTTTATCTTCCCAGATGGTAAAGCTGCCCATTCCTCTTGGCAAAAAGCCTCCAGTTCCTGTAAATTCTTGGGCTGTCTTGCATGAACTGAAAGTTTGAGATCTCCCCAGAGTGGTTCAATGATATTGAGGACAGGAGACTGAGATGGCCACTCCAGAACTTTCACTTTATTCTGCTGTAGCCAATAATAGATCTACTTGGCCTTGTGTTTTGGATCATTGTCATGTTGGAATGTCCAAGTACGTCCCATGCGCAGCTTCGTACTGATGAACGCAAATGTTCCACCAGTATTTTTTGATAACATACTCATCTTGCCATCAATTTTGACCAAATTTCCTGTGCCTTTGTAGCTCACACATACCCAAAACATCGGCGATCCACCTCCGTACCTTTCATCATAGGCCTTGTTGACTCCTCCAAATGTAGCATTTATGGTTATTGCCCAAAACCAAAATTTTAGTCTCATCACTCCAAATTAATTGGTGCCAGAAGGTTTGAGGCTTGTCTCTGTGCTGTTTGACGTATTGTAAGCAAATGCCTTTTTTCCTTTTTTAGAAGTGATGACATGCCCTTCTTTCTCAGCTGCAAAAAGAGCTCAGGGAGCTGGGGGAGGTGAAACAGCAGCACACTGTTCTTCACAGTGAATAGCTGTGCAAAGGGGGTGTGTCAGCAGAAGCCTGATGTAGGTTAAATTCCCTATCCTTGCTTCTCAACTAAAATTGTCCCCCAAAAATACAATACAAATAGAATACATTACATCACTTGTGAATTTTTATTTTGTTGTACCAGAATTTTCGTAACTCTAGTAACCTCTTTTATTTTCGATATAGAGACTAACGAGCAAAAAAAAACCCAAAAAACGGACGATCATTCGTCCAATAATCTCATCACGTGTGCCAGGCATTGGGGTGCATATCCTTAATGCCTTGGGCTCACAGGAAGTTGATTAACCAAAACTTGGTGTCATCATCCAAAAAGAAGATTGGTGGTGGACCTTAAGCCATGAGTATGTAGGGGACAGTGACAGAGAGCTGAATATTGCTCAAGAGACACGTTTATTATTTTCTGGGGCGCAACATATCTTTTTTTTTACGTTAAAGAGGAACTGCAGTCTGCTCATATAATTTGTAATAAAAACATCTTTTGAAGCTTCCCTCCAACCACTTTGCATATTATTTTATATACTGTGATTCTGTACTTGCCAAATATGCTGCAGAAATCTCCCTCCACTGAGTCTGGTTGTAACTATTTTAACTGTGTGCAGCTGAAGCTGCTGCCTGTTCACTTCCTGGATTTACACAGACACACAGAGGCACACCTGCAGCCCTGAAACTCTCATTGGCCCTCTTATGACTCATCCACCTCCCTTCCTGGAAAACTCTCACGAGAGTGGAAGAGAGAGAGAGAGAGAGAGCATGATGTCATAAGCCTAGGCTTTTTACCAGACAAGAAACAGGAAGTGGGCTGTATAAGGTATTTACTGGCAGAATTTTTTTTTTTACTATCCAAAGTTAAAACAACAAGGGCAGAAGATTTAATAGATAGAAAGATAAACAAATACTGAAGTTTTGAGGTAGGATTCGTCTTTAAGATGTGACTTTGACAGAGACAAGTTCATCTTACTAAGCAGGGTTCAGCATGCAACTAATGACCTGAGAGATCATGATCGATAAAATAGATCTGGGACTATTTCCAAGCTCTGAGCAGAGGACACAATGAACAAGAAGAGTTTTGAAAACAGGGGGATGCTGATCAATCTTTGGATAGAAGTGAATATGCACACTTGATGCTCAGTATATCAACACTCATTGTTGAGAATATCCACATTTAATGGTATGGGAGGGAGTCAAATACCAGGAGGTAGCCTGCTCTATACTGAAATGACCAAAAGCCAATTCAAGGTTGTATGGATATTAATTTCCCTGTCTCTCTTAAAGAACAGAATTCCTGTTGCACTCCATTGTCACGCATATAACAATGTGGACACAGTTTCAAAGAAAAGGAGAAAAGGATCTGAGCCGTATTTGAAGTTCATAACATGGATTTGAAATGTGAACCTTAAACTTCCACCATTACAAGCTTTCAGATGTTTAATAATATGCCTCCTGACTTTGAATGTTCTCTCCAGTGATGTGTCTTTTCATTAGATTCCTTTTTCCCATTGTGTCCTTTCAGTGTTTAAATCCTCATAATATGGATTTATATTTAATGATCCTAGCTCCTCTTTGCTAGAATGCACAGACAACATGTAGTCTATAATAGAGTCCCCAAATGACCACACCATTTTGTCCCTGAAAGTTTTATAAACTTTAAATTGTATATGTACTGAAATTAAAGGAAGTTAACTGACAGCAGAATAAGTTTAAAGTGGAACGTAAAGCGGAACTTCTGCTTATCTGATTCGTCCCCCCCTCCGGTGCCACACTTGCCACCTTTCGGGGGCAAGGGGGGAGCGGGTACCTGTTTTTTACAGGTTTCCTCTCCCCACTTCCGGGAGACCGGTTTGCGGCGAAGTACGTCAGCAGCTCAACCCCCCTCCTCCTCCCTCCTTTATATGCCGGGCCAGTGAGAGAGTGCAGCGACCTTCGCGCATGAGCAGTAGGGATCCAGCCGTGAAGCCGTAAGGTTACACTGCCGGGTACCCTTACCAGCAATGGCGGCGGCAGCACCTGACTGCGGTGCCGATCACTGGACTCCAGGACAGATAAGTGCCCTAATGTTATATTATGTAGTATGTGTAGCTGCTGATTTTTATTTTTTAAAGGGGCGGGCGGAACTCCTCTTTAACTGTAGAACCACAAATCAAAAATGCTATTTATTTGATTTTTATTATTCAAAGCAAACTCCTTCTTGCATTCATGCTTTATTCTGTTGAGAAATCACCCCACAAGCATTTCAAGCTACAGCCATAATGAGTTAGAGGAGATTGTTCATGTAGCATTTACTTATTATAATCCATCTGCCCTTAGCTTATTCATGTAGGCAGGAGGGTGTGCTTAGCTGAGAAAGCCCCTGCTCCCATCCTCCAGATGAAAGAAAACAATGTCCATGAAGACTCCTGGGACGTATGACATCATTTTGGATTAGGCCAGAAACCAGAAAGCAACTGAAGAAATAAAAAAAAAAAAAAAAAGGTTTTAAACCTCTGAAATGAAAAATGAACAGAGCATTTCCCTATATAGGGCCAGATACACAAAAATGGGCGTATATTTAGGCGGGCGTAGCGCATCTCATATGCGCTATGCCGCCGTAAATCTGAGTGGCTCCTAGGGTATCCTCAAAGAACTTGCTCCCATATGCGGGCCGGCGTAGCGTAAATCTGCCGGCGTAAGCCCGCGTAATTCAAAGTAGGCTTGGAGTGGGCGTGTTGTATGGTAATCTGGTATGACCCCACGTAATTTGCGCCGTCCGTGGATGTATCCCAGTGCGCATGCGCGAAATCACGTCGCAAATAGTCAATGCTTTTGACGTGAGCGTAACTTACGCAAAGCCCTATTCGCGAACGATTTACGCAAACGACGTAAACGCCGGAAAATTCTACGCTGTCCCGACGTCCATACCTAACATTGCGTACACCTCATAGAGGCAGGGGTAACGTTACTCCCGAAAAAAGCCTTACGTAAACAACGTAAACAAATGCGCCGGGCGGACGTACGTTTGAGAATCGGCGTATCTAGCTAATTTGCATACTCTACTCATAATCAACGGAAGCGCCACCTAGCGGCCAGCGTAAATATGCACCTAAGATCCAACGGTGTACTAAGACGTACGTCAGTCGGATCTAGCCCACATTCAGGCGTATCTTGTGGATACAAAACAAAGATACGACAGGGCATCGTAAAACTTACGCGGCGTATCAATAGATACGCCGCCGTAAGTTCATTGTGGATCTGGCCCATAGTGTGTAGTAGCCTCATACCAAAGCACCTAGTATGGAATCTGTCTGCTCTCTCTTCTCTCTGTTATCTGCAAGCGTCACTACTGACGGGTTATGTCAACACTCCAAAATCCTAGGGCAGCCTTTTTCAACCAGGGTGCCTAGAATGCCAAAGGTTTTCATTGCGCACCATCCCAACCTTCCAGCTGCTGGCATCCTAACAACCAATAGCATCATCGGTTGATAAAGATGACATCACTCGCTTGCACAGCATCCTTATTTGCCACTCCCCTGCCCTTTTTCATAAGCACTGGGGTCACATTAGCTGAATGAGGAAGAAGGGAAACATTGTAATACTAGTCAGTAGTTGGAAGAATAAATCACCTCTGACATTGGGTATCCTACATGTGTGGATTTTGCTGCCTTATGTAAAACTTTTATGCCGCGTACACACGATCGGTCCATCCGATGAGAACGGTCTGATGGACCGTTTTCATCGGTTAACCGATGAAGCTGACTGATGGTCAGTCGTGCCTACACACCATCGGTTAAAAAAACGATCGTGTCAGAACGCGGTGACGTAAAACACAACGACGTGCTGAAAAAAACGAAGCTCAATGTTTCCAAGCATGCGTCGACTTGATTCTGAGCAGGCGTGGATTTTTAATCGATGGTTGTGCCTACTAACGATCGGTTTTGTCCAATCGGTTAGGAATCCATTGGTTAATTTTAAAACAAGTTGCCTTTTTTTTAACCGATGGTTAACTAACGATGGCGCCCACACACGATTGGTTTTGACTGATGAAAACGGTCCATTAGACCATTCTCATCGGTTTAACCGATCGTGTGTACGCGGCATTAGTTTAACTCTTACAATTTAGAATGGGGTGCCTCGAGATTGTGCATAATTCTAAAGGGTCGCTTTACTGACAAAAGATTAAGAAGCACTGTCCTAGGGGATGGCCCTTCTCTCCCCCCCCCCCTGCCCTACAGCCCACAGAAAGTATGTTTCCCTATTTGACTCTGTAAATGAGGTGGTGTCTTTTACCTCTCAGGTTTCAGATTACACTCAGCTGCCTGTTATATGCTGTGCAGTGTGTGATGTCAGATCCCTGCCATCTGCCGTATGGAGCTCAGAATGATCGGTGTGTGTTAGAGGGCTCTAGAAGAGAGAGGGCTGCAGATAAACAGGTGCAGCTTATGTAGGAGGATTTGTTTCATCTCTATGTATCACTTGAAGCTCGTCACTTCAGTAAGTATATTTAAGGGTTTACAATCACGTTAAAACAAGTAAATACTGTATAATATACCTTCCTATCTATTTCACTAAGGCTAGAAACATAAGGATTAAAAATAGCTAATGTTGATTAACCACTTAAGGACCCCTTCACGCCGATATACGTCGGCAGAATGGCACGGCTGGGCACATCAACGTACATGTACGTGGCTCTTTAAGCCCAGCCGTGGGGTCGTGGGCGCGTGCACACGACCCGGTCAGAAGCTCCGTGACCGCGGGCGCGGGACTCGCGGACCCGATTGCCGCTGGAGTCCCGCGATTGGTCCCCGGAGCTGAAGAACGGGGAGAGCTGTGTGTAAACACGGCTTCCCCGTTCTTCACTGTGGCGCTGTCATGGATCGTGTGTTCCCTTTTATAGGGAAACACAATCGATGACGTCACACCTACAGCCACACCCCCCTACAGTTAGAAACACAAATGAGGTCACACATAACCCCTTCAGCGCCCCCTTGTGGTTAACTCCCAAACTGCAACTGTCATTTTCACAGTAAACAATGCATTTTTATTGCATGTTTTGCTGTGAAAATTACAATGGTCCCAAAAATGTGTCAAAATTGTCCGAAGTGTCCGCCATAATGTCGCAGTCACGAAAAAAATCGCTGATCGCCGCCATTAGTAGTAAAAAATCTTTTTTGTTTATAAAAATGCAATAAAACTATCCCCTTTTTTGTAAACGCTATAAATTTTGCGCAAACCAATCGATAAAAGCTTATTGCAATTTTTTTTTACCAAAAATAGGTAGAAGAATAAGTATCGGCCTAAACTGAGGAAAATAAATAATGTTTTATATATTTTTGGGGGATATTTATTATAGAAAAAAGTTAAAAATATTGAATTTTTTTCAAAATTGTCGCTCTATTTTTGTTTATAGCGCAAAAAATAAAAACCGCAGAGGTGATCAAATACCACCAAAAGAAAGCTCTATTTGTGGGGAAAAAAGGACGCCAATTTTGTTTGGGAGCCACGTCGCACGCCCGCGCAATTGTCTGTTAAAGCGACGCAGTGCCAAATCGCAAAAACTGACCGGGTCCTTTAGCTGCCTAAAGGTCCGGGTCTTAAGTGGTTAAGAAGAAAAGTTATGCTCTAATGCAGTTGCCTTCTCTCTAACTTGGAGAAATCCTCAAGAGTCCAGCAACACGGAGTACTCATTTATGAAAATAGAGACTTCAGCTTTGAAAATAGTTGCGTTACTTAAGTTTGCATTCACATTGATTTTTATAGGAGGAAAAAGCGGCTCAGAATATAACATGATGCCTTTACCAAGGCCACTGGGAGATGCTTACAGCCATTCCAAACTCAAACAGTTTTTTACTTTACCGAACTCTCTATATTAAAATAAAAAACAGCCCACTAACTGTTCATCCCCCTTCCCCCATATATCCCCAAATGCTTACCTGACTCCTCTCACTAATCCTGTGAGAGATACAGTATAGGCTCCTCCTGCTGTCAGTCAAACTTCTGTGAGAAAGGAGCGGAGGTTGGGCTTGCTGGCACTGTGTGTGTCTATAGATGCCCACAGCCTGGCTTGAGAACTTGTGCGCACAGGTGCCTACTTAGCACTCGGCTTGCTGAGGTGGCACTAGGAGGAAGAAGTAGAGAACGGTGAATTGTAAGATGCAACTGATTTTAATATCATTTTAACTTTTTAATGTATTAACTATGCTGGATTCTCATATGTTCTATTGGTAAGATCACAAACATGGTGGTAGATTTAGATTTAGGCCCCTTTCACACTAACGCGACTTCAAAGTTGCGCGATCTTGCGGCAGCGATTTTGACGCAATTCTTGCCGTGATTTCAGGAAATGCTTGTGTAACTCACATCAAAGTTGGACCAAAGTAGTGCAGGGGCTATTTTGAAGTCGGCAGGACTTGAAGTCGTACTAATATGAATGGTTGTCATTAGAAATCATGGGGAACGATTCGTCATGCGAGTGCTGCTATTAAGGTAGGGGGTTTTTATTCTAGGACAGTGTTTCTCAACTCCAGTCCTCAACAGGTCATGTTTTCATTTTGAGGGAAATCCTGAAAACATGACCTGTTTCTCAACTCCAGTCTTCAAGGCACCCCAACAGGTCATGTTTCAGGATTTTCCCCTGATTAAACAGCTGTGGTAATTACTAAGGCAGTGAAACGGATCAAATCACCTGTGCAAAATAATGGAAAGCCTGAAAACATGACCTGTTGGGGCGCCTTGAGAGCCGGTCCACACTGGGGACGACTCGTCAGGCGACTCAGCAGCCTGACAAGTCGCGTCCCATTGTATTCAATAGAACCGTTCTAATAGGAGCGACGCAAGTCGCTCCAACTTAGAAAAAGGTTCTAGTACGACTTTGGGGGCGACTCGGGACGACTTGCATTGACTTCTATACAGAAGTCATTTTGCAAGTCGCCTCTGAAGTCGTTTTCAGGACGCCTTGCCGAGTCACCCCCCGAAGTCGTGCCGCCCCTGTGTGAAACGGCTCTGAAGACTGGAGCTGAGAAACACTGCTCTAGAACATGAATAAAAGAAAGCCTCCAAATCTAAGGATTTATAACATGAACCACATGTATTTTTTTTTGCAATTGAACAGATATGCAAACATGCTTTCAATGGTAAATGTAGGGATAATAAAAGAATAAGATAAGTTCATTTTTAGGGTTTACATACACTTTAAGGAAAAAATACAGGGCCAAATGATTCGGGAATGCGAAGTCGAAATGTTGCATAGTGGGGTGGGGTTAGAATATCTGCCAGGAATATATCACTGACTGAGTCTCTATTGGAGATTGTTTCCTTCATTTTCCGACTGACCCTATGCCACACTCTGGCATATTGGGTGTCAATCAGTTCAAGGTCATCCAGCGTCCAGGGAAAGATGCCAAACTGCACCCCTCCTTCCCTTAGGGTGAGGATCAGGGCGCCCCTATCGCTGTAATAAACAATTAATTGTGCCGAGGGCAGCCTCGCCTCTTGCCCACCCCTTGTCCCGGCCCTGGTGTCAATCTTACATGAAGTAAGAGGAAAGGTCTTTTTTATATAGCGGGGGAAAGGTTTCAATCTCTTCCAAGTTTGTATTGCTGTCTACTTTCCCATTCAGGGAACCTCACCTGTTACCTGTGTACAGAACAATGCCAGGAAGTCATATTGCACTGCATTTTACAGAAAATTACAGAGCTGCAGATTGAAAAGGAAAGGTCATTTTTTTTTTTTTTTTCGGTTTTAAATAAATTTATTGAAAAGCAGTGCAGTACAATTCAAGAGCCACCAGAACAGACTGGGGCTAAATGATATACATACAATTCAAAATCAAAATCATACAATCGGCTTAGAGCAGAAACATTACTCTACATAAAACAGGGTATTCTTCTTCACTTTTAAAAAGTTGTCACACGGAAAAGAATAAAGCTAAAAGAAACAATAGCACTCAATACTGACAGCATTCCCGGCACCCTCAATGGGGTCACACTGTGCCTAGGAATCAGTGAAAACATTAAGCTCATAGAATGTGCTTAATAAAGGCGAGGATGCACCCCTAGCCCCGGAATGACTGAGGTTTCCTGGGCCGTGGGGCAACCTCGGAGTAGGGAAAACCCCAACTCATTACCCTGTCTCGGCGAGGACCGGAGACTCCAGAAGGAAAAAGATAACAAGAAGACCGTCATCTCCCGCGGTCGCATCACCGTATTAAAGAAAAAAAAACAAAGCAAGAAATCTCTAATGTAATTAAAAAAGATGAGACTGACTGCTTATACTTCAAATTTATATGAAGAAAAAGTAGGAAAAAATAGGAAAGGTCATTTTTAATAACATTCAATTACAATAGGACTTTTAGAGTTACTCTTTACCGCTTGAGCCCCTGAAGATTTTACTACCCTCCTGACCAGAGGACTTTTTACAATTTGGCACTGTGTCGCTTTAATTGACAATTGCGCGGTCGATTCGACACTGTACCTCTGCGGTTTTTATTTTTTGCGCTATAAACAAAAAAAGAGCAACAATTTTGTAAAAAAAACAATATTTTTACTTTTTGCTATAATAAATATCGCCAAAAGTTTTTTTTAAAAAAAAAAACTTTTTCCTTAGTTTAGGCCAATATATAGTCTTCTACATATTTTTGGTAAAAAAAATCACAATAAGAGTATATTGATTGGTTTGCTCAAAAGTTATAGCATCTGCAAACTATGGGAAAGATGTTTGGCATTTTTATGACATTTAAATTTTTTACTAATAATGGTGGTGATCTGCGATTTTTAGCGGTACTGCGACAATGCGACAGACAGATTGGAGACTTTTGACACTTTTTTGGGACCATTGGCATTTATACAGCGATCAGTGCTATAAAAATGCACTGATTACAGGCATATCCCACTTTTAAGTACACAATTGGGTTTATTTACTAAAGCTGAAAAGTGCAAAATCAGGCTCACTTCTGCATAGAAACCAATGAGCTTCCAGGTTTTATTAATTAATTGAACAAGCTGGGGTTAGAAGCTCATTGGTTTCTATGCAGAAGTGAGCCTGATTTTGCACTTTCCAGCTTTAGTAAATAATCCCCATTGTGTACTTAAAAGTGGGGTATTCCTGTACTGTGTAAATATCACTGGCAGGGAAGGGGTTAACACTAGGGGCGATCAAGGGGTTAAATGCGTGTTGCCTCAGCATGTTCTAACTGTGTGGGGATGTGAGTGACTAGGAGAGAAGCCATATCGTTTTTCCTACTTTATAGGAAGAAACAATGTGGCTCCTCTGACAGCACAGGGATTTGTGTGTTTACATACACAGATCCCCGTGCTGGCGCTCATGCATGTGATTGCGCGTGGCCTGGCAGCGATTGTGCTCGCCGGTCACACGCATCGAGCCCCCCGTTGTCCAGTGGCCGCGCGCACCCTCTGGTGGCCAAAAACGGGTGGGACCTACCCGTACGGGATTTCTCCAGGAGAGCCATAACAATACCTTTAGAAGAGTATTTCACTGTAAATCAAATGTATGATTTTCTTCATATATTCACATTCAGTTGCACAGGTGATAAATTTCCTTTGAGCACGGAACGCCATACTACCTCTGAAATATTTCAAATGCATTTGGAAGCAAAATTTGGGAAAATTTCAAATAAAAAAAAGATTCTGGAATATACCAAATCTATAAATCTTCTGGTTATATGTATTGAAAAAACAAAGGCCAAACGTGCTTAGAGGTTTAGCGAAGAAGCCTGGAAATAATTGCTGGAGCTGAGAATGGTTCTGTTGTGTGCACTGTGGGCCTTTTATATAGGAGCCTGTTTAATGAGGGAAGCAGCTACATCATTAATAAAGTACTAGTGTACACATGCAAAAGTTCTTAGAGTGACTGTGTCACACTTTCCACTCCTAAATGACTTGGCTGTAAAATGGGACTGAAAACGGTTGCAGTAAAACACTGACTCCAGCGCATGGATGCCAATAACGACTCTGGGGAAAATTACATTTTGTTTGTGTAATGGTGTGCCAATTTATATATGAAACATTATTAAAAGATTGTCATTTCCTTTGGCAAGTTAACTCTTCCCGTCATTGAAGTCAGTGATTCAGTAGGAACGGTCTGTGTAAACCTCGTACACACGATCAGTCCATCCGATGAGAACGGTCTGAAGGACCGTTGTCATAGGTTAATCGATGAAGCTGACTGATGGTTCGTCGCGCCTACACACCATAGGTTAAATAACCGATCGTGTCAGAACGCGGTAACGTAAAACACAACGACGTGCTGAAAAAAATGAAGTTCAATGCTTCTGAGCAGGCGTCGACTTGATTCTGAGCATGCGTGGATTTTTAACCGATGGTAGTGCCTACTAACGATCGGTTTTGACCTATCGGTTACCAATCCATCGGTTAAATTTAAAGCAAGTTGGCTTTTTTTTAACCAATGGTTAAATAACCTATGGGGCCCACACACGATCGGTTTTGACCGATGAAAACGGTCCATCAGACCGTTGTCCTCTGGTTAAAGCGGAGGTTCACCCTAAAAAACATCTATGTACCATCCCATCCAGCATACTAGCGTCAGCTACAGTATGCCTTTTTTTTTGCGCTGTATTTACCGTTTAATCCTTTAGTTTCTTTTCAGTCTCCCGCGGGGAATAGGCGTTCCTATGAAGACTAGGTCTCGGCTCTTCACGGCGCCTGCGCACGGACTAGGAGCTGACTGCGGAGGCGCCGTATACAGCCAAGTCCTATTTCGGCTATTTTCGGAACGCGTGACGCGCTGTAGCCGGACGTCAATCATGTTCCCCTCTTCATAGGAACGCCTACTCCCTGTCTGAAAAGAAAGTGAAGGATTAAACGGATTAAACGGTAAATACAGCGCAAAAAAAAAAAAAGGCATACTGTAGATGACGCTAGTATGCTGGACGGAATGGTATATAATTATTTTAGGGTGAACCTCCGCTTTAACCTATCGTGTATACGAGGCCTAACATTGGATAAACATCAACAGAAAGCAAAAATCTATATTTACCCCCAGGAATGGTCACACTGTTTATGTTTTGTTTTTTTTAACATTGTGTTGATGTGCATTTTTTGTCAAAATCCCTTTTTTTTTTAGGTAGTATACATTTAAAAAATTTCAAATAGTTCTCAAAATCTCTATCGTTTTCAGTCAATTTTCTTTTCCAATACAACCAATATCAAATAAAAATATACCTTGCAGCATAAGTACTGTAACCAAGCAGAGATACCATGCAGAAAATACTTAGCAGATGGATGTTACAATACAGTATAATATAGAGTGCCTTGAAAAAGTATTCATACCCCTTGAAATTTTCTACATTTCCATTTCGTTATGTTACAACCAAAGATGGAAATGTATTTTATTGGGATTTTATGTGATAGACCAACACAAAGTGGCACATAATTGTGAAGTGAAAGGAAAATGATAAATGGTTTTCAATTTCTTTTACAAATAAATATGTAAAAAGTGTAAAGAAAATTCAAGTCTTGCCACATATTCTCAATTGGATTTAGGCTGCATTCACACCTAGGCGTTTTTACGCCCGACGCTATTGCAGCCTGCAATACGCTGGAGGGGTGATTTAACATTGTCGGCTATGGAGATGGTTCACATCTCCACGCCGTACGCCGAAACGCCATACGCCTGAAGCTCAAAACAAGTCCCGGACCCTTTTTTTCAGGCGGCTTTCGGCATAGCCGACAATGTTAATCACCCCTCCGGCGTATGTTAGGCTAAAAAATGACGCGTTTTGTCGCGGCAAATCGTGGGACAAAACGCCGCAATTTGTCGCGGCAAATCGCGGTACAATACGCCGCGTTCAGGTGTGAATGCAGCCTTAGGGCTGGAATTTGACTGGGCCATTCTAACACATGAATATGCTTTGCTCGAAACCATTCCATTGTAGCTCTGGCTGTATGTTTAGACCCCATTCACACCTGAGCGTTTTGTAGCTTGAAGCTGAAGCTACAAAACGCTGGAGGGGAAAAAATCTATTAAATTCTCTATGGAGATGGTTCACATCTCCACTACAAAACGCCTGAAGCCAGAAGTTCAAAAACGCCTGAAGCTCAAACAAGTTCTGGGATTTTTTTTTAGGCTCCATTCACACCTAGGCGTTTTAACGCCTGAAGCCCGACGCTATTGCAGCCTGCAATACGCTGGAGGGGTGATTTAACATTGTCGGCCATGGAGATGGTTCACATCTCCACGCCGAACGCCGAAACGCCTTACGCCTGAAGCTCAAAACAAAAACCCGGACCCTTTTTTTCAGGCGGCTTCGGCGTTCGGCAAAGCCTTCGGCGTATTTTAGGCAAAAAAAACGGCGCGTTTTGTCGCGGCAAATCGCGGGACAAAACGCTGCAATTTGTCGCGGCAAAATATGCAGCGTTCAGGTGTGAATGCAGCCTTAAGGCAGATTTGGCCGTTTTTTTGTTTTTAACATTGGTGACCCTAGACCTGTCCAAATTCGCGACAAAACGCCGCAAAAATCCCGGCTAATCGCGGTAAAAAACGCCGCAAATATCGCGGCAAAACGCAGTAAAAAATGCTAAGCTCAGGTGTGGTTGTTGTCCTGCTGGAAGGTTAAGCGCCATCCAAGTCTCAAGTAGTCTACGCAAGCACGTACGTACGCACGCACGCTAGCTCGCCAGCACGCCAACCATCCCAGCTGCTAGCTGCCCGGATTGACATGGACGCCTACGGAGGAGACCATCGGCGGTGTCAGCAGCCCTGGTTTGCAGCATACATGGGACAGGCGGCCAGCTAAGCGAACTAACTTTGCTGATTGTTTGCATATTTACTTTTGTTTTTAGTTTTTATTGGGAGGAACCCAGGTGCCTCTGGGACCTGCCGTGGAGACTTCTCCACTATGCACTTTTAACCCTTTTCTTAAATAAATAATTTTTGGAATTTTTTAAAAACATATCACGCTATGTGGATCTCCTTCTTTTTGCATTTTTGAGTGACACCATCACTGCCGCCCGAGATACACCCGCAGTGTTTTTTCATCTCTGAGAAGCTGCACGGAATACATATGCTGCCCAGGATCCAACACAGAGCACTGTGCAACAGGAGAGATTAAGGTACCATCACCAACCGCCTCTTGCCCCCCAGGGGTAAGACTGAAAAAATTCAGGAGACTCCTGAAGAAGTCACGAGAAGTGACGAATACGCGTAAGAGTATTACATAGAGTCCACCAAGAGGTACCGGAGGTGACGCTGGCAAACGCCCTGTTTTTCTATGCCTGTTTTTATCATAACAATGTGAGTACCTAGTGTATTATTTTGTTTGAATAAACCCATTTTTAAAACGATACTGCACTATTGGCACTTTCATCTCCCTGGGTGCGAGTCACTGTCACGGTTTGGACGTGACTACCGAGAGGGATCTACTTTTTTCAATTACAGTCCATTTTGATGACACCTTATGTGGATAAGACCAGAAAAGTTTACCTGGGTTTTTATGCTGTTACCTTACAGCAGTAAGGTAAGGGGACATCCTCACTTACTCTGAAGAAAACACCGGAAATCACCCCCTTTTTTCACGTCACTTTGGCATCTCACCAGCACTTTTATTTAGGATTTTGCCTGCTGCTATGTTTATAGTTATCTGCTGCATGGACATTTAACCTAGTTTATTACAGTCACTGGTGTGCTTTGCACGTTGTACACCTTATTGTGTATCAGTACGTTTGTTATTATTTATTTCACTATATGACACCAGCACTGCCACTCTGTATTATTTCACATTTTTTCAGCTAGCTTTGGCTGCATTGTAGCACATTTAATTTTATTTTGATGATATTTATTTGTATGGTATACCAGTACCATTTTTTATTATTGCCACTCATGATTAGTAGCCAGACTATATTTTCCATATTTTTCCATATATAAGGATTGGCTACACTTCCTCTGCACGTTATCCTACTCCCTATTCACAGCGCAGCACTACCCTTTTATTCTTCATCTGACCTGAATTGTATTGTGTTTTTTTTATCATTTTCTACTATCACTTTTATTCTTTTTTTAACACATCTGCTAATTGGATACCAAACCCACGGTGGAGGTCCAATAATTAGCCACTCACTTGGCAGCCAGTTTCACTTGGCACCACCATCAACGGGGCAACCTACACACGCCTCCATTTCTTCCAGTGTGTGTCCAAAGGGGGTCCACGCATATTGGACTAAGCCCTTATCCAGGTTACCCAACACAGGCTTAACAATACAGGATACCCACATCCTATTAAACTATAGTCGGTTCAGCAGCGCCACTATCCCATTGTTTGTATACTAGTCTTAAGTAGGGTTGTCCCGATACCGATAACAGTATCAGAATTGGGATCGATACCGAGCATTTGCGCAAGTACTTGTACTCGCACAAATGCTCCCGATGCCTTAGCCAATACCTGGCGGAGTCAGCGGGCGGAGCGGAGGGTGGCATGTCGAGCAGAGTTCAGGGTGCAGCCGCATCATCATTTGGGATCGGCGACCGGAGCCATCACATTCGATCGTGGAAGTGAAGCTCCGTGTCCAGAGATGCCCATCTTGGTACACCCTGCATTCGACCAAAATGGCCGCTGCTGCTTTTATGTGGCCGGGTGCAAGAAGTACCAGGATGGGCGTTGCAGGCAGCCTTCCCTAATGGCATTTTAGTGTCTGCCCATCAATGTCACTTATGAGTGTCTGCCAGTGCCACCTACCAGTGCCCACCAGCTGTCAGTGCCACTTGCCAGCCGTCGGTGCCACCTGCCAGCCATCAGTGCCAGCCAGCCGTCAGTGCAATCTGCCAGCCAGCCAGCCATCAGTGCCATCTGTCAGTGCCACCTACTCCTATCAGAGCTGCAGATCAGTGTCACCTAATCTGTATTGTGATTTGAGAAACTGTCACATGACATTTAAAAAAACTATCAGTAATCGGTATCGGCGAGTACTTGAAAAAGAGTATCGGTACTTGTATTCGGTCTTAAAAAAGTGGTATCGGGACAAACCTAGTCTCAAGTCTTTTGCGGACTCTAACAGGTTTTGTTCAAAGGGGGGACCTAGCAGCCCTGTGAGTGGGGGGTACCAGGGAATGTCAACCCCGGGGGCTGTGACGATGTGACCCAAACCTCTAGGGGAAAAGGAGAGCGGATCAAGTTTCCATAGCAGAATGAATCCATAGCTTATGTACATAGGTGATGGTACTATATTAGCCAGCAGTGATATGTAGAGACCCATAATAGAGAAAAGGGTTCACCGTGTCCACCAGAAGGAAAAGACTAGAACATTTGAAGTGATTTGCCTCATTTAAGGTCCCATGACCAATGTATCCTGTTGTTGTATTAATATTTAGGGATGGAGGCTCTTCACATATGGTGCTACAGACCACAATTATCTTTTTTCTTTTTCAATCTAGAACAGGGGTCTCCAAACTTTCTAAATAATGGGCCAGTTTACTGTCCTTCAGACTTTGGGGGGCTGGAATATGGTCATTGGAAGTAGAAATTGTCCTGACATCAAAAGGAGTAAATAATGCTCTTTTTATTGTCAGTGAAAGGAATTGTGCCCCATCGTTGGTATCATTGGGTGGGAAGAATTATGCCCCAATGTTGGTGTCACTGGGAGGAACTGTGCCCCACTGTCAGTGGGTGGAACTATGCCCCATCGTTGGTGTCATTGGGAGGAATTGTGCCCCTTTGTTGGTGTCCGTGGGGGAAATTTTGCTCTATTGTTGGTGTCAGAGATGGAAATATTACCACAAGGGCCATATAAAAGCAAGCAAAGGGCTGCATCCTTGGAGGCCACAGTTTGGAGACCACTGTTCTAGAAAGAAGAATTTCAAATGCAAGTATCCTCTGAAGCTTTAATACGCCACTGTTAAATGTGGACGAGAATTGTTCTCAGTCTAATAATTGAACTAGAAGGGATACACTAAATGAGGAATGGAACAGGAGTAGGGAGAGGAAATCACCAGAGTTATATGTAAGGGAGGGTGCCTACTGAAGGGTAATTAAAGGAGAAATGAGCAGAGGCTAGGGGGGTATCTGGTAGGGGAAGAGAAAGGGGCAGATGGGGGGTTGGTTGGGGGATCACAAGCCACCACTGTCTAATAATATTGGAGGGACAGTCGACAATAGGGTAAAGGGCAGAGGAAAGAGAGGTCAGGACAGGGCAGTAGTGAGGGAAAGGAAGTTGGCAGACAGGTGTGTAAAGAAGCAACAAGATTCAGCAGAAATAAGTTGCTTAACCACTTGCCCACCGCCTCATGTCTAAAAGACGTCCTGTTTTTAAAGATGTATATCTCGGTAACGGCAGCAGCTGCTGCCACAACCGAGGTATGCATCTTTAGTGCCGACGGTCCTGTAAACGATAACGGCGGTCTCCGCGGCGGATTCGCCGCGAGATCGCCGTTATCGGTGGCGGGAGAGGGCCCCCCCCTCCCGCCGCTTACCGTAGCCGTCGGTAGCGGCGGAGGCGATCAGGTCCGTTCGGCAAGTGACTGGGGACGAGACTGAAGGAAAAATCTCCTTCGCCCGTCCCCATATCTCTGCTGGGCGGAAGTGACGTCAAAACGTCAGTCCCGCCCAGCATCTTAAAGCAACATTTTTTTTTCTGTCATTTAAAAAAATGACAGTTTAATTTGTTTTTCTTTTTTTGCATTTAAACCTAAATATGAGATCTGAGGTCTTTTTGACCCCAGATCTCATATTTAAGAGGACCTGTCATGCTTTTTTCTATTACAAGGGATGTTTACATTCCTTGTAATAGGAATAAAAGTGATATTTTTTTTTATTATTATTTCAGTGTAAAAAATTATAAAAATAAATAAAAATAAATAAGAAAACAAAAAAACATTTTTAAAAACGCCCCGTCCCGACGAGCTCGCGCGCAAAAGCGAACGCATACGCGAGTAGCGCCCGCATATGAAAACGGTGTTCAAACCACACAAGTGAGGTATCGCCGCGATCGTTAGAGCGAGAGCAATAATTCTAGCCCTAGACCTACTCTGTAGCTCAAAAAATGCAACCTGTAGAATTTTTTAAACGTCGCCTATCGAGATTTTTAAGGGTAAAAGTTTGACGCCATGCCACGAGCGGGTGCAATTTTTAAGCGTGTCATGTTGGGTATCATTTTACTCGGCGTAACATTATCTTTCACAATATATAAAAAAATTGGGCAAAAATTATTGTTGTCTTATTTTTTAAATCAAAAAAGTGATTTTTTTCCCAAAAAAAGTACGCTTGTAAGACCGCTGCGCAAATACGGTGTGACAAAAAGTATTGCAATGACTGCCATTTTATTCCCTAGGATGTCTGCTAAAAAAAATATATAATGTTTGGGGGTTCTGATTAATTTTCTAGCAAAAAAATTGTGATTTTCACATGAAGGAGAGAAGTGCCAGAATAGGCCCGGTGGTCAAGTGGTTAAATGTATCCGTGGAAGAGTACTGTATCACATGAAACCAGGTCTTCTGCAATTTGGAATAGACTAATTTCAGAGAACTAGTTAGATCCTCCATCTCTGGCCTCAACATGGCAGAGCCTCCTATGAATCAATGGAAGGGTAGAAGATTTCACAAACAAATACTTTTTTTTTTTATTGGGTTGCCTAAAAATCTCTCTTGAGTTGAGTGAATTATTTATTAATCTGTGTCTAGAGTAATTATACATAACAAATTTTAGAGAGAATGTACATACTGTAGTTTTGTACACATTCCACACTTGAATTATTGTTATCGGGATTACAAATTAGCACATATGCATCTCTATCTGCAGCCTGTGGATAAAAAAAAAACGAATTTCTACAGGTTCTGTAGCTCACACTGCATTACATTCATACGTATAAGTAGAAGACTCATTAGCAGTGATGCATCCCATATTGTACACCTCTTCCTGAAGAGAACCTCAAAGTAGGCAGCCACTGCTGTGATTTTTAGTTAACCAATAGGGCTCTGAAAATCCTTTGTCACGTGTTAAATGTTTATTTGCAAAATAATGGCTGCAAAGTATATACACAGTATGTATAGTGCAATCACAGATAGAAGCAAGTTAAAAAAATTATACATTAAAAAAAATATCCAAAACCACGATAGTGTCCCTTTAAAAACAGGTTTAACTATTGTTTAGTGCATACATAAACACTAAATTTAGGTTTTTATGTTGCTCATACAGCAGGACTGTAGAAACTTTCATGAAATAGCAATTAATTCAAGGGGAAAATATTTTCCAGTCTCGAAAACACAGCCTGGAAGTTAGAAAAGTCAACAGTAATTATTATGAAAATTCTACATCCACCGCTGAGAGTCGAGGGCTCTTCAGTGACAAGGAAATGATTTGAAGCAGGATTAAACAGGTTTAGCGTGTTTTTCTAAAATGAAGTTCAACAAAAAAAGTCTGTGTTGTTATTAAGAAGTAATAATTCTGCTGAAATTAATAAAGTGATGTAGAGTGCCAATATTTGCTGGTCTCCAGTTGGCTGTGTATCCTGACTTCAAGAATTGGCCATGGTCTCTGTCTTTTCCGTTCTTCATTGCAATGTTAAAAGGGCAATCTTTCCACATAATTTAAACTCCAACCACAGGGTGGGAGGTCTCACAGTGGTCCTAGAGTGTAAAATGTACTTTAGGTCCACCTACATTATCTGCCTTTGTTCAATAAAAGCTAAAACAACACCCAAATAATGACCTGTGAAGAAGAGTGGTCTCCCTCTAGGATTGACATGTTCTTTGACTCCCTACTAATTCTGGTCTAAGGGCATAGTGAAAAGCACTGAAGTTAGAAACATTCTTTATATTTTACAATTATCTTATATCTCTGGTCTCTAACTACTGCTGTAAGGCGCCGTACACACGACAGAGTTTCTCGGCAGAATTCACCGAGAAACTCGGTCAAAACCCGGATTCTGCCGAGAAACTCTGTCGTCTGTACAGTTTTGGCTCGATGGAGCCGCCGAGGAGCTCGACGAGAAAATAGAGAACATGTTCTCTATTTTCTCGTTGTTCTATGGGAGAAGGCGGCCCGCCGAGCTCCTCGGCGGCTTCATCCCAGAACTCGACGTGCTTGGCACGTCGAGTTCCTCGGCCGTGTGTACGGGGCCTCAGAGTATCTCCAAACTGTTGTGCCGGCAGCTTCAGCAGAAGTCAATTCAGCACGGATCCCCCAGGCCCCGAACACTCTGCCCCAGCACTTATCAATGTGGCAGTAAATGTGACCCATTTCCCAGAGCACTCCCTAACCTGTATAGTCAGTGTCAGCTACCCATTCTTCTAGTTCCAATATCATTGCGTACCTCCACCCTGCCACCTCATCATAGTACTCGCCAATGCCATGTAGTAGACTAGTTGACACACTGCACACCCACCTTCAAAGAATGGGTGTAAAGTTGGTATTCTTGGACCTCCTTTGAGCTGCAGCTGCAAATGATAGGCACAGCTGCTACTCAAAGGATGGCATCACAGTGAGGAGAGCTTCCTGAATCAAAAGTTCAATGTGTGCAGTAAGTGCACAGTGGGCTTTCTCTCTCTTGGGGCCTGTGTGCATTGCATGCACTGTACATATTAAGGACACGCCAGTGAGCAACCCATATGCATTATCTGCTGCATTGGTTTAATCTCTCATTGGATCGAGTTCCTTAGAGTTTAAGAAAAAGACAAAAAATGTACTTTGTGGAGGATTCCTCTTAACCAATTACTGCCAGACCCTGGCATCCCTTTAATTGGGACTTTGGACTTCCTAATTCCCAGACCACTGTGATTGGCTGTCACAGTGGACATATGATTGGAAGCCCATCCTGCCAGCTCCTGATTGTGACTAGAGATTGAGAACTGTCTCAGACTACTAAGTCACTGTGCTGGTAGGGCAGTGAGTGCACTCACTACAAAAACCTTGGCTGGCCATCAATGCATATGTGCAGTATGTGAGCTTTAAAATCCACCCTCTATACCACTGCACATATAAATATATGGAGCTAGATTCAGGTACAGCCGCGTACCTTTTGGCCGGCGTAGCGCATCTCATATGCGCTACGCCGGCGTAAATCTGGAAGCCCAGAACAGTATTCAGCAAGATCTGGCGCCGTATGTTGCGCGGGCATAGGGTAAATAGGCAGGCATAAGCCTGCCTAATTTAAATGTGTAAGGTAGTGGGCGTGTTGTATACAAAGTAGCCGTGACCCCAAATTTTTTCACGAACGAACGGCGCATGCGCGCACATGCTCAGAGTCACGTTGCATATACTCCCTAAGATACCTACACACAGCCCCATTCACGTAGTACCACTTACGTAAACAACGTAAAATTCGACGGCTGCTCCGACGTCCATACTTTAACATTGGCTGCGCCTCATATAGCAGGGGTAACGTTACGCTGGACGTAAGCCTTACGTAAACGCCGTAGCGGGCGCAAGTACGTTCATGAATCGGCGTATCTAGGTCATTTACATATTCTACGGGTAAATCTACGGAAGCGCCCCTAGCGGCCAGCGTAAATATGCACCCTAGATACGACGGTGTACTAACACTTACGTCCGTCGGAGGAAGCTATAATTCAGGCGTATCTAGCTACCAGAATAGCACACATAGATACGACGGCGCATCTTTCTACTTACGCGGCGTATCTATAGATACGCCGACGTAAACCTATGCTGAATCTAGCTCATGGTGCATAAGTGTGCACACCCTCTTATAACTGGGGATGTAGCTGTGTTCAGAATTAAGCAATCACATACAAACTCATGTTAAATAGGAATGAGTACACACCTTCCATCATTTAAAGTGCCTCTGATTAACCCCAAATAAAGTATGACTGTTCTAGTAGGTCTTTGCGGACATTTTCTTAGCCGCATCCTGCAGCAAAATCCATGTTCCGCAAACAGCTTTCAAAGCATCGCATTGTTAAAAGGTATAAGTCAGGAGAAGGGTACAAAAGAATTTCCAAGGCATTAGATATACCATGGAACACAGTGAAGACAATCATCATCAAGTGGAGAAAATATGGCACAACAGTGACATTGCTAAGAACTGGACGTCCCTCCAAAATTGATGAAAAGATGAGAAGAAATCTGGTCAGGGAGGCCTACAGCAACATTAAAGGAGCTGCAGGAATATCTGGCTGTGTAGTACATGCGACAACAATCTCCCGTATTCTTCATATGTCTGGGCTATGGAGTAGGGTGGCAAGATGGAAGCCTTTTCTTACCAAGAAAAACATCCAAGCCTGGTCAAATTTTGCAAAAACACATCCGAAGTCTCCCAAAAGCATGAGGGAAAATGTGTTATGGTCTGATGAAACCAAGGATACATTTTTTGGCCAGAATTCCAAAAGATATGTTCGGTGCAAAACAACACTGCACATCACCAAAAGAACACTATACCCACCATAATAGAAATGGTGGTTGGTGGCAGCATAATGCCTAGGGGCTGCGTTTCTTCAGCTGGAATAGGGGCCTTAGTCAAGATAGAGGGAATGATGAACAGTTCCAAATACCAGTCAGAATTGGCACAAAACCTTCAGACTTCTGCTAGAAAGCTGAACATGAAGAGGAACTTCATCATGTCAACGACCCAAAGCATACATCCAAAAAAAAAAAAATGGCTTCACCAGAAGAAGATTAAAGGTTTGGAATGGCCCAGCCAGAGCCCAGACCTGAATCTGATTCAAAATCTGTGGGGTGATCTGAAGAGGGCTGTGCACAGGAGATGCCCTCACAACTTGTAAAGAAGAGTGGGCAAATATTGCCAAGTCAAGATGTGCCATGCTGATAGACTCATACCCAAAAGACTGAGTGCTGTAATAAAATCAAAAGGTGCTTCAACAAAAGTATTATGCCGCGTACACACCATGACTTTATGTGATGAAAAAAAACGACACTTTCTGTGAAGTAAAAAATGACGTTTTTGAAACTTCAATTTTCAAAGACGAAGTTGCCTACACACCATCGTTTTTCTCACAATGTTCTTGCAAAGTGAGGTTACGTTCCACCACGTTTTACCATTGAAGCTTGCTTCATAAGTAGCTTCTGGGCATGCGTGGATGAAAAAACGTCTTAGAAAACGAAGTTTTTTGCTACACACGGTCAATTTCTGTGAAGTAAAAAGTGCACTTTTGAAAAACGACACATAAAATTGAAGCATGCTTCAATTTTTTTTGGTCGTTTTTTACAAGACATAAAACGACGTTTTCCCCCACACACAGCCAATTAAAGTGACGTTTTTAAAAACGTCATTTTTTTTCATCACATAAAGTGATGGTGTGTACGCGGCATTAGTTTCAGGGTGTTCACATTTATGCAACCATATTTTATTTTAATTTTTACGTCCCTCCACCTAATAGATTTCAATTTGTTGTTCAACTGAGTTATACAGTTTATAGGTCACATTAAAGGTCGAAAATGTTCTGAAATTATTTATCTTTGTCTTTTTTTTTTTTATATCGCAGAAACCTGACAATTTAATAGGGGTGTGTAGACTTTTTATATCCACTGTACGCTATGTGGGTGGCAAGAGGTTAAAGAAAAATATTGGTAGAATAGTACCGCACAGAGATACGCCAACATTTTGATAACATTTCAGATATACTCTGGCTGTTCACAATGCTCTGCAGTTGAATGTTGGATACATAAGCAATAAAACATCTGCTTTTATCAAGAACTTTGTGGGCTCCCTATTAACTCTTGGTAAAATATTCGCAGATAAAAGCACACATAAGGCTCGTGTGCTTCTATATTAGACTAAAAACTGCCAGTATAGCTACTTCATCAGGTTATGTGAAATACTGAAATTGTTTTTAAATGTGCATCAAAAGTACCTGAAGGCTACAAATCAGTTGCAAACAAACAAATTCACGTTTCCAACTACGGCTTGTCGGTTACTTGGAACTGCATTGCCCGCAGTGTCTTTTTTGTGTTCACAAACACACAAGCAGGTTGTTGTTACAGCGAGACTTCATCTGTTGCTACAGGCCTAAAACATTGTGTGTAGCATGATGCCGTTTTCCAAACTGAACACAAAATAAAGTAACGGGATAAACGGTGGTTATTCACATTCCAGTGCTCTTCTAAGGACATTGTTATCCCTTCTTTTGCAAACTCCAAACTGCCAAAACGACAGATCTGTAAAGTATGAGAATAAATAAGATCAATTGAATGATTCTGCTGTATTGCCGGTACTGTCAATCCAACAACATACTAATAAAAGCACAAACTGGGAAAGCTCAAAATGAGTAAAAGCATTAAAATCCTCCAAAAAGTGGTGGTACCTGCATTATCCAACTGTAAAGAGGTTCAAGACTTTATTGGATAAATAATTTGGAAGGATACCTCTTTAAAGGGGTTCTATAGTTTATTTTCTTTATTTATTATACTCAGTATTAACAATATAACTTTTTTTTTTTATATTTAATATTTCATAGCTAAACTTTAAAAACTCACAAATCTCCCTTCTCCCTGATTATTTTCAGGAAATACCAACACAGATTCTTCGACACTGCAATCCTCTGACATCTCAGGAACAAGGGTATCAAAGGGCCTTATCCATCTTAGAAGGCACCACATCCTGGATGGAGAGAAGAGGCTGTGGCATCACAAAAAATCCCGAATCATGAAAATCAGAAGGGAAAATTCATAAGGCGAGCTGTCTGCGGATTTTCGGATCGTTGGTACGGTGCTATCGACAGCGGATTTGACTTTTTCGTCAGACAAAAGCTGGATGTGCAGGCTATAAAATTTTTGTCGGATGTGAACTCAATGTTTGATTTTCGGATGGTCAGTACAGAAATCGTCACACAAAAGTCAAAAGTACAAACACACATGCTCGGAATCAAGGAACGACTGGGAAGAGTTCAGTCTTGTAAAATCAAGGAACGACTGGGAAGAGTTCAGTCTTGTAAACTACTGTTCATAATCTAGAAATAACATTCGTGATGCGGCTATTGATGAAATGTCTCATGTTCTTTAATGGGATAATAATGAAGCTGCTTTGCTGGTGATACTGATCTAGTTATGCCAACCGTATTTTAAAAGGCATTTGTTTTGTACGATCTGAAAATCACAAATCAAGGCTCACCAAACTTCTACCAACATGAAATTAGCAGAAGGGGCCCAAAGGGTGGTGCTTAAGAAATTAACTTCCTCTTTATACTCTCATAGTACATCACTACATTCGTGTTTATGAAATGACAATTTGCGGATAGTTAGTATGCATGACAAAATCCTGCACACGCTTTTGACAAAAATATGACGCTCGGTCGTACAGCAATCAGACCATGTGTACAAGGCCTCAAACTGATTTTTGCATTTTAGTGTAAATATGAGATGTGAGGTCTTTTTGACCCCAGATCTCAAATTTAAGAGGTCCTGTCATTCTTTTTTTCTATTACAAGGGATGTTTACATTCCTTGTAATAGAAATAAAAGTGACCCAAATATATATATATTTAAAAAAATAAAGAAATTATATATATATATATATATATATATTTAAAGCGCCCTGTCCCAACAAACCCACAAGCAGAAGTGAAGGCATATGTGAGTAGCGCTCCGCATATGAAAACAGCGTTCAAACCACACATGTGAGGTATCACCATGATCGTTAGAGCGAGAGCAATATTTCTAGCCCTAGACCTCCTCTGTAACTCAAAACTGGTAACCTGTAGAAAATTTTAAACATCACCTATGGAGATTTTAAGGGTGACATGTTGGGTATCAATATAATCAGCGTAACATTATCTTTCACAATATATAAAAAAATCTGGCTAACTTTACTGTTGTCTTATTTTTTAATTAAAAAAAGTGTATTTTTTCCCAAAAAAGTGCGCTTGTAAGTCCGCTGTGCAAATATGGTGTGAGAGAAGGCATTACACCGAGCGTAATTTAATTCTCTAGGGTGTTAGAAAAAGAAATACACACACACACACACATATATATATATATATATATATATATATATTAGGGCTGTGGAAATTAACTATTAATTCATCGATTAATCTTTAATTTTTTTGATCGATCAAAATTATTTAGATTTGTACTCACCTCTCCGCCGGCTTCAGGGAGTTCCGTCGGAGATCCGGTGACGTCACGGACACCGGCGGGGCTTGCCGTGTCAATCTGAAGGGCTCCTTTGCTGTGCCTTCATATCTGCATGTCGGCGGGACCTTACTATCTGCCACACACAAGGGCTGTCACACTTCCCTCTATCAATCTGGGATTCTACAACCATCTACTGGGAGTTGTGATAGTTCCCTTCACGGGACATCTACATGCCGACGGACTGATGTTAACTTCTCCTCATCTGGATTCAGCCGTGGCATCAGTGTACACATTTTTATACCAGTATTATACTTAGCTACATGTTTTTATGACTGCTTTTGTTACCGTTTGGTATTACTCGCACCATTTTTACAGTTTATGTAGCTACATCCATTTTATCTCCAATGCAATATTTATTTTGTTACCTACTTAAAGACTATAAAAGTTTTAATGCTATTCCCATCGAGCGCTGCCTTTGTGTGTGTTTTTTGTATCCTGCTATCCATTTTTCCAGTGGTTGGTAGCTGCATTGGGAATCAGCCTGCAAGGAGGAGATTAGCTAAAAGTAGTTGGATCTGAATGTGCGTTATAATTAATCGAAATTAAAAATTAAAAAAAAAAATAGATTAATCGAACACAAAAATTTTGATCAGTAACAGCCGTAATATATATATATATATATATTTTAACTTGTAAACAACAAGTATAAAAAAGAGGCTCGGTCCTTAAGTGGTTAAAGTAGTACTATGCTGAATAGCAAAAACATGCCCTGGTCATGAAGGGGTTAAAACATTCCAGGGGTCAAAAGGTTAAATGTGGCACCTTGCATTTTGTCATTAAAATATATATATATATAAAATGCTAGGTCAGAGCTTTTTGGCAGAGAGACTTTTCCATACGCAGGAGTTGCATCATCAGTAGCCATCTAACGGTCGAAAATAAGTTGCCAGGTTCAGAAGAATAGTGGAAGTGAGGATTGAGCACTGAACAGGGTAAACTCAGAGGCAAGTCTTCATACTGTGGAAGCCTTCAATGCATATGTGCACGTTATTACCAAGGTGCAGCAAATATTATTATTATACCGTTTTGCGTGTAGGAGAAGCAAAGTATTTATTCTATTCCTCTTTGATGTAGAGTTTAATTAATGGTGACAACATAATTTGTTTACACAAAGGATGAAGAATAATTATATATGCACTTATAAGGAACAGTCCTGGAGGAAATAAAACAGCAAACAGGTACATTCCCTAGTAGTAAACGTGGATTTATAAGTTGAGCAATCATCACAGTGAGGGTTATTTAAAGGCAAATCCACTTTGCACTAAGTGCAAACTGCACTTAGAAGTTATAGCCATCCACTTAGAAGTGCAGTAGCTGTAAATCTGAGGTGTAGATCTGAAATGAGGGGAAGCTCTGCTGATTTTATCATCCAATCATGTGCAAGCTAAAATGCTGTTTTTTATTTTCCTTGTATATCCCTCTCGGATCTACAGCAACTGCACTTTGCACTTGTAGTGGATTTGCTTTTTGTAAATAACCCCGTGTGTGTAGTGATTTTATTCCAGGTAGGAGTATAGGACATGCAGCATTAAAACAAGAGAAACTGACCAGCGTTATTACACTTTTCTGTACATATTATTTGAGATCCTCAGCTTTCCCAGGATCCCTTAAGAACACAAGTGTTTTGACTCTCGCCTAGCTAAAAGCAGTTGAGGGCTAGGGACCAAGGTTTATCACAAACAAATCAAATGGTATGTTTAATATTTAATGTAGCTATCTGGGAGGAGGTACAAATCTAAATGTCTGTTCATCTTCCCCCAAACATGGAGGGGTCCTCTATGGCAGTGTTTTTCAACTCCAGTCCTCAAGGCACACCACCAGGTCATGTTTTCAGGATTTCCCTCTGATGAAATGGCTGTGCTAATTACTAAGGCAGTGAAACTGATTAAATTCCCTGTGCAAAATAATGGAAAGCCTGAAAACATGACCGGTTGGTGTGCCTTGAGGACTGGAGATGAAAAACACTGCTCTATGGTTCTCAGGAAACAGATCTGCCAATAAAGATTTTACTTTTATAGCCACCCGCTGGTGAAATCTAATATTGCAGCATGGCTATAAAATATGTTGGTTCCCTATAAGAACTAATGTACCGTATATATACTTGAGTTTATAAGCCACGTTTTTCAGCACAGTTTTTTGTGCTGAAAATGCCCCCCTCGGCTTATACTCAAGTCATCTTTTTGCGCCTAATCTCCCGGACTTTGGGGACCCAGTACCGGCCGGCCGCAGGTCCCCTGGACCCCAAACTTGGTACACATATAGCCCCACTCTTCCTCTACAAGTGTGGAGATTTTTCAAAGTCACGCATTCCTTCCATAGACTCCCTGTAATTTCTCCGGTAACTTTGGGGACCCAGTACCAGCCCACCGTAGGTCCCTTGGAACCGAAACTTGGCACAAATGTAGCCCCAGTTCTCCTCTACAAGTGTGCAAAGGTTGCTGTTTGAGGGACCTACTACCGGGGAGCACCGGTTTTTCAAAGCCGGGCACCCCTTCTATATAGGAAAAAATGCGAAACTGCGCTACCTAACTAAACATTAAAAAATATTACAAAAGCTGCAACAAAAATTGTGATATACACACAATAGATAGACAAAAAGAAAGATTAATTTGCGCTAACAATATGTGATAATAAGTTATTAAGTGAATAATAATAAATAAATATAATTGATATAAATCGTGTCCAAAATCCAACGGACAAAAAAGTTCATACAAAAACGTGATGATAGTTCAACTCAGGTGAATAAAATGATGAGTGACTGGCAAACACAAATCCTCCACCAGTGTGATAGATGAATATGATTATGCGCTTACCAGAAAGGCAAGCAAACAGGGCTTGCAGCTGGAACCCCCAGCTAGGGTCTTTATCCGGAGCTGTTTACCAATGATCTGGATGGTATTCCTCCAATAAATAGATAGGATCAAGGTCCAGGATACATGAAAGAAAATATGTCTCATATGGTGATGTACCGCAAATGAATCCAATAAAGGCACACCAAGGGAAAGCCACCACCAATAAATATCACCAAGTAAGGGGGGACTCTTACCAGATGTATGAAAACAGAGCGCTTGTGGCCAAACCCAGCCAGGGCCTTTAAAGGATTATCTCCAATTCACCAGCTAAGGAAAGGGTACTCTCACAAGCAGCCACAGCAGAGTGTGTCACCAAAAGAAAATAAAGATCCACATAGTGATGTACCGTAGATAAAATGTTTAATAAAGCAAAAAATGCACTTACATAAAAGTCGATCAATATCAGCATAAAAGTTTTGAGCCGGCCGGCTACTACGAACGCCCGTCCTTCGGGACCTAGACGCAGCACGTCAAAGCGTCTCCTCCTCCCGACGTACGTTTCGTCAGTATGTGACGTCGTCTGGGGAATGCTGATATTGATCGACTTTTATGTAAGTGCATTTTTTGCTTTAAGACCCTAGCTGGGGGTTCCAGCTGCAAGCCCTGTTTGCTTGCCTTTCTGGTAAGCGCATAATCATATTCATCTATCACACTGGTGGAGGATTTGTGTTTGCCAGTCACTCATCATTTTATTCACCTGAGTTGAACTTTCATCACGTTTTTGTATGAACTTTTTTGTCCGTTGGATTTTGGACACGATTTATATCAATTATATTTATTTATTATTATTCACTTAATAACTTATTATCACATATTGTTAGCGCAACTTAATCTTTCCCCAGACGACGTCACATACTGACGAAACGTACGTCGGGAGGAGGAGACGCTTTGACGTGCTGCGTCTAGGTCCCGAAGGACGGGCGTTCGTAGTAGCCGGCCGGCTCAAAACTTTTATGCTGATATTGATCGACTTTTATGTAAGTGCATTTTTTGCTTTATTAAACATTTTATCTACGGTACATCACTATGTGGATCTTTATTTTCTTTTGGTGACACACTCTGCTGTGGCTGCTTGTGAGAGTACCCTTTCCTTAGCTGGTGAATTGGAGATAATCCTTTAAAGGCCCTGGCTGGGTTTGGCCACAAGCGCTCTGTTTTCATACATCTGGTAAGAGTCCCCCCTTACTTGGTGATATTTATTGGTGGTGGCTTTCCCTTGGTGTGCCTTTATTGGATTCATTTGCGGTACATCACCATATGAGACATATTTTCTTTCATGTATCCTGGACCTTGATCCTATCTATTTATTGGAGGAATACCATCCAGATCATTGGTAAACAGCTCCGGATAAAGACCCTAGCTGGGGGTTCCAGCTGCAAGCCCTGTTTGCTTGCCTTTCTGGTAAGCGCATAATCATATTCATCTATCACACTGGTGGAGGATTTGTGTTTGCCAGTCACTCATCATTTTATTCACCTGAGTTGAACTTTCATCACGTTTTTGTATGAACTTTTTTGTCCGTTGGATTTTGGACACGATTTATATCAATTATATTTATTTATTATTATTCACTTAATAACTTATTATCACATATTGTTAGCGCAACTTAATCTTTCCCCAGACGACGTCACATACTGACGAAACGTACGTCGGGAGGAGGAGACGCTTTGACGTGCTGCGTCTAGGTCCCGAAGGACGGGCGTTCGTAGTAGCCGGCCGGCTCAAAACTTTTATGCTGATATTGATCGACTTTTATGTAAGTGCATTTTTTGCTTTATTAAACATTTTATCTACGGTACATCACTATGTGGATCTTTATTTTCTTTTGGTGACACACTCTGCTGTGGCTGCTTGTGAGAGTACCCTTTCCTTAGCTGGTGAATTGGAGATAATCCTTTAAAGGCCCTGGCTGGGTTTGGCCACAAGCGCTCTGTTTTCATACATCTGGTAAGAGTCCCCCCTTACTTGGTGATATTTATTGGTGGTGGCTTTCCCTTGGTGTGCCTTTATTGGATTCATTTGCGGTACATCACCATATGAGACATATTTTCTTTCATGTATCCTGGACCTTGATCCTATCTATTTATTGGAGGAATACCATCCAGATCATTGGTAAACAGCTCCGGATAAAGACCCTAGCTGGGGGTTCCAGCTGCAAGCCCTGTTTGCTTGCCTTTCTGGTAAGCGCATAATCATATTCATCTATCACACTGGTGGAGGATTTGTGTTTGCCAGTCACTCATCATTTTATTCACCCGAGTTGAACTTTCATCACGTTTTTGTATGAACTTTTTTGTCCGTTGGATTTTGGACACGATTTATATCAATTATATTTATTTATTATTATTCACTTAATAACTTATTATCACATATTGTTAGCGCAACTTAATCTTTCTTTCTACCCCTTCTATATACTCCCATGTTAAACGCAAGTCTAGTCATGGACACAGTGTGGCATGGACACATTAAGGCATGCAGATGGACAACCTAGGCCAGGGGTGGCAAACACAAGGCTCATGGGCCGAATCCGGCCCGCCAGACCTTGCCATGTGGCCCGCGCAACGGGCTGTCTGTTGCCACTAGTGGTGCAACAGATCGTGACTGATCCGTGATCCGCAGAGCGCACCGCTGCCTAGGCCTTAGGAAAGGCCGCGGCTTAGGCCTAGCTCCGGAGCGGTCGGCTATCTTGGTACACCCGGCTCCTATGATGGACGTCCCGGAGATCCAATCCCAGGACCGCGGGACGTGTGAAGTCCATCATAGGCGCCGCAGACTCCAGAAAGCGGCAATTACAAGCCTCATCCACACCATGCACTAGGGAGCAGAATATAACACACCGGCTCGGGCGGGCGGCTCTCCTCTCCTCCTTTCTGGCTGGCTGCCGTGACACATGATGGGTGTATGTCAGGTAGGTCCATGTTACATGTATGTCAGGTAGGTGAAGTCATTGTGTATGTCAGGTAGATCCATGTATGTCAGGTAGATGAGGTCAGTGTATGTCAGGTAGGTCTATGTATGTCAGGTAGGTGAGGTCATTGTGCATGTCAGGTAGCCCATCCCATCCTACCCCACCATACCCAATCCCATCTCATTCCATCCCATCCCACTCCACCCCACCCCACGACATCCTATACCACCCCATCCTATAGCACCCCCACCCCATCCTACGGTGAATGGGAAGATGGAAGGAGAGTGGAGGGTGCAGAGGTCAGATATTGCACACGGTCCATAGCATACTCCTGTATCCTGCATTTCGTACGCAGCAAACTCCTGAACCCTGCGCTCCATAAAACCAGTAATAAACAAATGCAGTGACAATTATTTATGATAATAGTGGACACGTAGTCTTACAGATACAACCGGCCCTTTGAGGGCAACCATACTGCTAATGCGGCCCCCGATGAATTTGAGTTTGCCACCCCTGCCCTAGGCTTTTACTCTAGTCAATAAGTTTTCCCAGTTTTTTGTGGTAAAATTAGGTGCCTCGGTTTATTATCGGGTCGGCTTATACTTGAGTATATACGGTATATTCACTGCGATCCTCCTAGAGGTGTAAAGTTGGAGGTGGTAGGATCTCTATCTGTGCCATTACACTTGGGAATCTTAAATTGGTTCAAAGAATTACATTTATTATTATTTAAATTTCTTTCAAACGGTTCTACAAAAAAAAAAAGAAAAGGCGGCTCACAGATACTGTGAAAATTGTCGATGTCTAAAATAAAACATCACAAAAATAAAGAAGAATACATTATAATACAGGATCAAGAAATAAATTTCACTCCAAAATCAGCTATTACAAACGTGTGTCTAGTGACACTGTTGGTCTTCAGGTGATTGGAGGTTATGGAAAACGTCTGGACGTTATCTGGTTGCATTGCGTCTTTGGAAAAGCGGATCCTATGTGTAGTGACCTGCTGCCACAACTTACAGAGGTAAGGCTTAAAGTTCAAGATGGGAGCAGCGAGTTCAGTGGAATGAGAAGATCCTTTGTTGACATCATTAGAAAATTTCTGCATGAGCGTTTGCGTTGAAGCGAAAAGAACCAACTTGTATTCTTTTAGCAGTTTATCAAGAAGCTCAATGCATTTTCTCATGTTCGACTCTTGCTTGGCAATGCTATCTCCTCCATTATTCCTGTCGATCCAGTAGAAGGAAGAAAGACTATCTATGATTAATAAGCACAGTGTGGGATGACTGCAAAACATGTTTTCTAGAGAATAAAGAGTAAGAAGCAGCTGAACACTACTGTTGCAACAGACTAGGAAGAGTCGACTCAAACACTCTTTCACCGTCTCCTCATTGCTCTGTGCCAACCTGTGTTCAAGAATAGTCACCAGCCGCAGCATATCAAAGTGATAATCTGTGTCTATGTAGATCACTTCCACCTGTAAACCACCTTCGGATTTGGGCAAGATGCACCGTGCAATTAGATGGCAGAACATTTCCGTTTTCCCTGTGCCTTCGGCACCATGAAATTCGATTATATCACCTGTGTATGAAAGGAGAGCGTCAGCTTAATGTTTCTTTGCAAAATATCAGATGGCTGTTTTAAAACATCCTGTAAGCCCAAGATAAAAACACCTCTTTATGCAATGCTGCCAACAGTCACACTTTGTAGCTAAAATGAGGATTTAAAGCACAATTGAACTTTAAATCAGCTAAATACATTCCAAGTACATTAAAACAAAAATGTGCTCAAAGTCTTATGCCCATTGCACATGGGGCCGCCTAGCTGCAGTGGTCCCTCCTGGTGTTTTAATGCACCCGTTTTTAGTCCAGTCCCTGAAGCCTGTCAAAGGCTGTGGCAGGATGCAGCTGAATGCTGTACTGAATGCTACCTGCATTTAGGGCCTTATGAGTTCAGGGATCAGAAAGTAAAGTAGAGTAGAAAAGGCTGCCCCCTGCTAGCATGCTGCAAAGAAGGACCATTGCTCTCGGTGTGACAGCAATGGTTTCTCTGCAGAGGTCTGTCACACCACCTTCCGACTCAGACCTATAGATCCCCAATCAGCAAAGCTCATGCTTTCCGATAACTGGAGAGCTTTAGTTCTGACTCAGAAGGGGGCATGTAGGATGCCATTTCCTTAAAGCGGAGTTCCACCCAAAATTGGAACTTCCGCTTAACCCACTCTTCGCCCCCTTACATGCCACATTTGGCATGTCATTTTTTTGGGGGGTTAGTGGGGGCTTCAGGAGGAGTGGGACTTCCTGTCCCACTTCCTCCTTCCGCCGAGGGGCATCAAAGGCGAATAGCTTAATGGCCTACAGGGAGGGGCTGCAGTAGGCGATCGCCTGGGACACATGACAGGTCCCATGCGATCGCCTGTCCAATGAGAGAGTGCAGGGCCACTCGCGCAGTGGGTGCCCGGCCGTGAAGCCGAAAGCTGTCACAGCCGGGTGCCCACACTTAGGATGAAGACGTCGGCCGGGGAGGGGGGGAGAGGAGCGGAGCCCTGGTCGGCGCGTCGCTGGAACGTGGAGCAGGTGAGTGTGTGTTTATTAAAAGCCAGCAGCTACACTTTTTGTAGCTGCTGACTTTTAACAAACACAAAAAATGCCTGGAACACCCCTTTAAAGGGGTGGTTAAGCCACTACAATAAAAACATACAATCCCCTCTGTGAAATAACATTATGTGCCCCAGCGTCGGTTTAAAAAAAAAAGCTGCCGTCCTGTACCTTATATCAGAGCGTCTCCCGGCGCTCACGTGACTCCTCGGCTCTCTTCTCTGACAGCTATAGAGGGAGGGGCCAAGAACTCCTCCCCAGCTGACAGCAGGAGAGAGAAGAGAGCCAAGGAGTCAAGTGAGCACCAGGAGACGCTCTGATATAAAGGTACAGGTATCGGCAGCTTTTTTGTTTAAAAACAGACACTGGAGCACATAATATTATTTTACAGTGGGGATTGTATGTTTATATTGTAGTTATGATAGCAGCAGAAGGGGAGAGCTGGGGAGTGGACAGAGCTGACAGATAGGGAGGGGGAGAGCGGAGAGGAGAGCTGTAGATGAGGGAGGCACATAAACTGACCACAGTGTCAGGGATCAGCAGCCATGATAAACCATGGTCAGTTTACTGGGGGGAGGGCATAGCCAGGGAGGATCAGCCAGGTTTTTTCTTTGATAGAAGGGGCCAAATAGTTTTTTTTTATAGTAACAAACACTTTAGGAAAGTAGCCACAGTCTGAGCTGAAAGATCAGTTTCCTGCCAGCGTGCTGAAGGTCTTTTGCTTTCAGTGTTGAAGCAGCAGTCTCTCTGCAAAGGTCCAACATGCCCACAGCTAGATTTCTCCAACCAGCAGGGAGCATGAGCTTTGCTGATTGAAGGTCTATAAGTCTGACTCAGGAAGCATGTCAGATCTCTACAGAAAGACCACTGCTTCCACACTAAGTGTGATGCCGCGTACACACGATGAAATTACATTTTTAATGGTCTAGAAAAAACGTCTTTTTCAACCCGATCATTAAAACGGCCTTGCATACACACGATCGTGAAAAAAAAATTCTTTAGCAAAACGAGGTGACGTACAACTGCACTATAAAAGGGGAAGTTCCATGCGGATGGCGCCACCCTTTGGGCTGCTTTTGCTGATTTCGCGTTAGTAAAGGACGATTCACGCTTTTCAGTCTGTTACAGCGTGATGAATGTGCTTACTCCATTACGAATGCTAGTTTTACCAGAACGAGCGCTCCTGTCTCATAACTTGCTTCTGAGCATGCGCATTTTTTTCACGTCGTTAAAGCCCACAGACGACCATTTTTTCGTTAAAAACGACAACATTAAAACGTTGTGAAAAATTAGAGCATGTTCGAAATTTTTATTGCCCATTTTTTACATTGTGAAAAATGCTCTGGAGCCCACACACAATAGTTTTTAATGACATTAAAAAAACGTCATTTTTTACCACCTGAAAAACGGTTGTGTGTATGCGGCACAAGTGTCCTCTTGCAGCACGCTGGCAGGGGATAAACTTTTCCGCTCGGAATGGGTCTGCTTTTTATGAAAATGACCTGACATACCCTCTGCTGAGTCAAGGCTAGAGCTCTCAAATCATCTGGGAGCTTTGCTGATTGGAGATCTATAGGCCTGGCTCAGAAGGGGTGCGACAGACCTCTACAGAGAGACCACTGCTTCCACACGGCTATCAATGGTACTTTATTGCAGTATGCTGTCAGAGTACAGTCTTTTCAACTCAAGAAAATTACATATAAGACTTTGAATTATTTTTGTGCTAATACAAGTGGAATATAATTAGCCAATTACAAATGAAAATGTAGTTGGGCTTTACATTTTTTTTAATGTTGCTTTATGAGAAAAAAGTTACTAGTATAATTCACAAAGATGCATGAGAAAGTGCCCATACATAGGCAATTACATTTTTGACATGCAATTAATATTGTGAAGAATAATGTTCCATTTGCTTGCTGTTAAATGAGGCTTAAAAGAAAGCTGGCAGCTTCAGTATTTCAAAATATCACAGCTAGAAGATGACTGGTTGCTATGGCCAATGTGAACACTTTCAGGTCAAGCCCGTTATTTTTTTCAGTCAAAATAGTGAACACAATATTCTTCGGCATCAATCATCCTGCTAGTTGCGGGTACTCTTATATGACATTATGCTATGGCTTCATATTCCTTTTCATGCTCTATAGGTTTTCCAGCTTTTTCACATCAGATTGCACAAGAGAGACACAGGATCGGTCTCCAGTCCCTCATGGCAGCTCGCGCTTTGCCTTTCGCTTCCAAAGATTTGCAATGTTTGTAACAACTACAAACATTACATTTATTCTCCCTGAAGAAGAGACGCTTAAAGTGAAGGTCCATCCTAAATAAAAAAAAATTGGCAGAAAGGCTAAAAAAAAAAAATCTGTTTTTTTTATACTTACCGGAAATGGCCGTTACTAGGGAGATCTTCCTAATCTGCCCCTTCCTTGTCCGCGGTGCTCCTCGGTCTCCTTCTCCTCACGTTGTCTTCTGGGGAATGGGGCGCGCTGACTTCTGGGAACTGTGTGTCTCCCAGAAGTCAGCCGCCCATTCACAGAGCGCCGCGTGACTCGCACATGTGCAGTAGGAATCGGGCAGTGAAGCTGCAAGGCTCCACTGCCTGTTTCCCTTAGTGAGGATGGCGGTGCCGGGACCCGGTCCAAAGGACGGATCGGCCTTGGGCGGTCGACATCGCGGGCAACCATGACAGGTAAGTGTCCTTATTAAAATTTGGCAGCTACAGTGTTTGTTTTTTATGCCGGACCTCCGCTTTAAAGTGGAGTTCCACCCATAAATATAACATTACATCAGTAGTTTTAAAAAAATGTCATTAGTCCTTTAAGAAAAAAAATATTTTTTTTAGATGCCTTCAAAGTGTTGTTGCTAGGCAGAATAGTTAATCTTCCCTCTTCCTGCACCTAGGTGCTTAAGCTTCCTAACCTACACCGCACAGACTCCTGGGAATGTAGTGGGTGTAACTTTCCAGGAGTCTGTGCACTCCCCAGTCTCGAAGAATCATGTGACTTGGACAGTACAGGTGCTGAAACCTGATCTGAAACCTATTACACTGCTTGTGCAGCACTGAGCATGTGCGAGATCTGCAAGGCTGAAATCCAGGAAGTCATACAGTCTGGTTTCATGATGCCCACACTTAAGATGGCCCCAGTCAATTTCTATTTTATAAAGTGTCTAAATGCTGTAACAACCTAACAAAACGGACCTTAGTTTACAGACTAACTTTACTAGAATACATTAAGCTTGTGTATTACAGGGGTACTTATATTTAAAAAGTGAAATTGTGGCCGGAACTCCGCTTTAAGAGGAAACATGATAGTGATCTATGCATCTTTAAAAGGTAACTCTTACATTGGGAGGAAATTATTTCACCTAAGGTCTCTAAGTAAGACACGTGGACACAATGAAGTTGGACTAAAGTGGTTCAATCTTAAACCGTGTAAGGCATTCTTTACTGTTAGAGAAGTAATGATGTGGAAGGAGTCAGCAACCCTTCAATTGTGGGCAGGTGATGGGCAGATTACGTCCCTTCTTTGCCAACCCCCAGAACCTGGCCAGCAGCAGAGGCAGCATTTCCTAGAAGTGTCCTCAATCTTCTTTCTCTGTCACAAAAGTGAGACATCAGGGGTCTGCTTAGACTCCTGATATTTCACCAAAGGCCCCCCCCCCCCCCCCCAGCAGGGCAGCTAAAAAATAGCGCAAAATAGTAAAAAATTCCAGTATAAAACAAGATCACAGCAAGATCCAAGGATCGAGCATTGAGAGATGGCTGCGGATGACGTCCGTGCAAAAGCTCCTTCCCCCAGGCATTTTTTTTTTTTTTTTACTATTTTACGCTCATTTGCGTTACCATCTCATGCCCCTTTTATATCTTAATAAACCTACGGAGTACACTTAGATCACGTGCCTCTATTTTTATATTCAACTCGGACGTATTTGGTTCTATCTCCACGCTTACCACCGCTGCCTTGAAGGTTATTATTGCCGGAAATCCCTGCTGTGATAGACATCTGCCTTGCCGGTTCGGAGGTACTACAGCCGTGCTGGATACTACCATCATCCCATTGAGGATAAACATGTATATGATCTTCTGTAGTACAGAGGTCCATCTGATCTGGTAAGCACATTTGGCTTTGTGGTGGAGGATCTTGTCACCTATGCATCACCAGAGGATTACATCTACCTTCTTTCACAAGGGATCTTGCTTTTCACCTTTGTGACTTTGTCTAGTTCCTTTTATTGTTGAATGGATTTGTATCCCAATTTTTTTGCGCTGCACTAACCATTTGTTTTGCAAGTAAAACAGGGGCTGGGGGGCAGGTGACTGCCAGAAGTAAAAAACATGAGGGTTTACAACCCCTTTAAGGCAGGCAAAAAAAAGGGTGCTGAACCCCGGTGATCTTTGATTGCTTTCATGTTGTTCAAGTAGATCTCCACCTCTCAAAGTGTGCCTACCCCTGATGTATAGGGATATAGAAACTGGTAGTGATATAAACACACACATTTCTGTTGAACTGGATTGATTGGTGTCTTTATTCAACTTACCAACTAAGTACTATACATAAAAATAAAAGATCAATAATAACACGTATACAAATATTTACCATGAACTGGACAGTCTACGCTGGCAAAAAGTAATGGCTCAAGTTCTTTAAGTGATGCTCGACCTTCCAGTCTAGCAAGCAACTAAGGAAATAGAAATGAGAACAATAATTAATACAATAAAATATAGAAATCTATACTGTTGTATATCATTAAAAGGTGTTTTACCGAAAAAAGTGGGGTACGGTATCTACCAAAGAATGATCACTAGAGCAAGTCTCAGTTCTGGAAATTAACATGTAAAATATTTCTACAAATCAAGCAGAATTTGGTGAATTATCAGATTCTAGCAATTTGCAGACAGGTGTTGGAAAAGTTACCTTAGCATGATCGGACACAAAGGCCTAGATTCACAGTCCTCGCCGCAACTTTAAGGCGGCGTAGAGTAGCGTATTTACGCTACGCCGCCTTAAGTCAGAGAGGCAAGTACTGTATTCTCAAAATACTTGCCTCCTAACTTACGGCGGCGTAGCGTAAATGCGGCGGGCGTAAGGGCGCCCAATTTAAATTTGTCTGAGGGGGCGTGTTTTATTATAATGAGGCTTGACCCGACGTGATTGTCGTTTTTTTTTAAACTGCGCATGCACGGTGCGCCTACATTTCCCAGTGTGCATTGCGGCTAAGTCCGCCACACGGGCCTATTGATTTCGACGTAAATCCCTATTCACGGACGACTTACGCAAACGACGTAAAATTTTCGAATTTCGAAGCGGGAATGGCGGCCATACTTTAACATTACTATTCCAACTATTTGTTGGAATAACTTTAGGCCTGATAAAGCGTTATGTAAACAGCGTATCTGTACTGCGTCGGCCGGGCGTACGTTCGTGAATAGGCGTATCTAGTGATTTACATATTCTACGCCCACCGCAATGGAAGCGCCTCCTAGCGGCCAGCCAAAATATTGCACCCTAAGATTGGACGGTGCAAGCCGTCGTATCTTAGATAGGTTTAAGAGTATCTCTGTTTGAGAATACACTTAAACCTAGGACGGCGCAGATTCAGAGTTAGGTCGGCGTATCTACTGATACGCCGACCTAACTCTACCTGAATCTAGCTATATATCTGTAATCTGAAGTTATCTTTAGTAAAACGGAACATTCAAAAGATCAGCAGATCCAGCGATAGAGGCAGCGGAAGTTACAAATCATTCTTGGGTGTTCCTCCAAGGGCTCAAGACATTGCTGTATATTTCAGTACGCTATGCAGAGGTTGTAGGAGTGCCATTCAAAATGAATGACAGTGCCGTGAACTAACATATGTAATGTTTCAGCCCAATGGTGTAAATGGGTCCTAAACATTTGGCCCCCACCGCTTCCAAGCCCTGAGCCTTCCTATTGGTTAGTGAGACTGTCCATCACATTAAATAAGAAATAGAGAGTCTCAAGAGGAGGAGGATGGGAGTGGTGCCATGTCTCTGATTCTACTTCTACTCCCAGTCAGCCATTTATGCCTCTTGTGGCTGATACTTCCACCAGTCAAAGCAGGTCTAATAGTGTTTGATGAAAACACGAAAACACACGTTTCATAGTGAACACTACTACAATATGATTGTAAAAAAGTAGATTAATAGGTGGATTCAGAGAGAGTTAGGTCGGCGTATCAGTAGATACGCCGACTTAACTCGGAATCTGCGCCGTCCTAAGTTTAAGTGTATTCTCAAACGGAGATACACTTAAACCTAGCTAAGATACGACAGCCTGCGCCGTCGTATCTTAGGGTGCAATATTTAGGCTGGCCGCTAGGTAGCGCTTCCATTGAGTTCGGCGTAGAATATGTAAATGACTAGATACGCCTATTCACGAACGTACGTGCGCCCGTCGCAGTAAAGATACGCCGTTTCCGTAAGAGATACGCCGCCTAAAGATAAAGATACCCCCTAGGTGGCGTAGCCAATGTTAAGTATGGCCGTCGTTCCCGCGTCGTAATTTGAACATTTTACGTCATTTGCGTAAGTCGTCGGTGAATAGGGCTGGACGTGATTTACGTCCACGTCGAAACCAATACGTCCTTGCGGCGTACTTTGCCGCAATGCACACTGGGATATGTACACGGACAGCGCATTCGCCGTTCGTAAAAAAACGTTAATCACGTCGGGTCACAGTTCATATGCATAAAACGCCCCCCACATCCTCATTTGAACTAGGCGTGCTTACGCCGGCCTATTCACGCTACGCCGCCGTAACTTAGGAGGCAAGTACATTGTGAATACAGAACTTGCCTCTCTGACTTACAGCGGCAAAGATGCGCGCCCCTACCTGAATCCAGCTATAGGTCTGTTTCACACAGGCTCAGGCTTGTATAAAAACAGTGGGCCAGATTCAAGAAGCAATTGCGCCCGTGTAACCATAGGTTACACGGCGCAATTGCTTACTTGCTCCGGCATAGCGAATGCTCCTGATTCAGGAACATCGCTACGCCGACTGCAGCCTAAAATCTGCGCGGCATAAGGCTCTTATGCCACGCAGATTTTAGGCTGCATTCTAGCGAAAACCGCTAGGGGGCGCTCCCATTGTGATCTGTGTATAGTATGCAAATTGCATACTAACACCGATTCACAAACTTGCGCTGGCCCTGCGTACGCAAATTACGTAAATTGCGTACGTCGGGTTTCGCGCAACGTTACACATCCTAATAGCAGGCGCAGCCAATGCTATAGGATGGCCACGTTCCCGCGTCGCGACGTTCAAATTTTACGTTGTTTGTGCCTTTCTTACGCAGGCACAGGGCAGCGTTTTTGCCCTGCGCCCGCGCAAATTTTCTGCGCTGCCCGCGATTCACGGAGCAGAAGCTCCGTAAATTGCGGGGGCGCTGTGTTAACTTGCCCGGCGTACGGGCGCCTAATGTAAATGATCCCGCCGGGGGCGGGAATCATTTAAATTAGGCGCGCTCCCGCGCCGAGTGTAGAGCGCATGCCCCGACGTGCATTGCGGCAAATGACGTCGCAAAGGACGTCATTTGCTTCAAAGTGAACGTGAATGGCGTCCAGCGCCATTCACGATCCACTTACGCAAACGACGTAAAATTTGAACGTCGCGACGCGGGAACGTGGCCATCCTATAGCATTGGCTGCGCCTGCTATTAGGATGTGTAACGTTGCGCGAAACCCGACGTACGCAAATTACGTAATTTGCGTACGCAGGGCCAGTGCAAGTTTGTGAATCGGTGTTAGTATGCAATTTGCATACTATACACAGATCACAATGGGAGCGCCCCCTAGCGGTTTTCGCTAGAATGCAGCCTAAAATCTGCGTGGCATAAGAGCCTTATGCCGCGCAGATTTTAGGCTGCAGTCGGCGTAGCGATGTTCCTGAATCAGGAGCATTCGCTACGCCGGAGCAAGTAAGCAATTGCGCCATGTAACCTATGGTTACACGGGCGCAATTGCTTCTTGAATCTGGCCCAGTGTGAACAGCAAGATTTGATAAAGCATTTGCACTTGCACTTTTAAAGTGCCATTCAACTCCAGCTTGTAAATGCTGGACACAGATCCTAATGGGAGTGTTGATTGCCACTTTAAAGGCTCGTACACACTAGAAGAAAATCGGATGAACATTTCCGTCCAAAGAATGGTCGTACATTTTTCGTATAGTGTGTATACGACTTTTGACAGCGGATTCAGAATTTCCGTGCGAAAATTCCCAGAGGGACAAACTCCAAAAATGTTCTTGTACAGGAACAGAACAAACAATTTTTGTTTCATGTGTATAGTTTTCGTAAATATCAGAAAAGAAAGACTGTGCATGATCGAAAATGATAAACAACAAAAAAAAAAGCCTTTGTCGTACGAAATATTTGTTAGAACGTTCTTACAAATTTTCTTTCAGCGGTTCCAATTTGCTGTGAAACATCTTTTCAGCCCGAATTTTTGGCAGAATTTGGACCTGAAACGGACAAAAAAGACATACAGCGTTTTCGTCCAAAACGCACCGGACCTACTGCGGGGATATGTGAACCGGCTCCATAGAGAGCCGGTCAAAATCTCCTGCTTTTGCAATACATGAGAAATCTGAGCATTTTCATAGGCCGAAAGACAGGAAGCTGGATAGAACGCGAGCAAGAGCCTTTTCACACTGCCAGAGCCCAAAAACAGCGTTTTTCGGACGCTAGTGGGGCATTTTTAACCCCCGTTATCGGACGAATAAAGGATTAAAAGCACACACAAAGCACCTCTGCCAAGGCGCTTTGGCGGCATTTCCCATTGATTTCAATGGGAAGGGACGCTTTAGGAGCGGTGTATATACCGCTCCTAAAACACCTCAAAGAAGTTGCTTGCAGGACTTTTTTGGATGTCCTGCCAGAGCAGCACCCCAGTGTGAAAGCACAGCTTGTACATTGTGTTCCCTGAGAAACACTTCTGCCAGTTTTTTTAAAGCGAATGGAAAAGAAAAATTGCACTGATTGTAAAGTCCAATGGTAAGGTAATACACACAGGCCAACACAGACGTACAATAATATTGCAACACCCAGTGAATGGATCGTAGGCAGGTGTACCACCACCAAATGAACGCAGCCTGATGGTTTCACAGCTTGGCTGACAGCACAAGCAAATATGACAGTTAGCAATCCCGGCATGCCAGGAATGTAACGGTTTTCTGAAACTGGTAAATCATTGTGTTTACTTGCATTTTAAAGTGGAACTAAAAAAAACAGTTATATTCTCAGCACATGACGGGAATGTAACCGCCACATTGGTTGTGCTCTCAACAAAACTGTCAAACCATGCAATGGCTGGTGTCATAACTAATCAAATGTGCAGCACCATGGCAGTTGAAGATCAGACGTGAAGATGGCAGCTTCCTTGGTTTAAAACAGGGATATGCAATTAGCGGACCTCCAGCTGTTGCCAAACTACAAGTCCCATCATGCCTCTGCCTCTGGGTGTCATGCTTGATGCCGTCAGAGTTTCGCTATGCCTCATGGGACTTGTAGTTTGGCAACCGCTGGAGGTCCGCTAATTGCATATCCCTGGTTTAAAAGGATATGAGGGTAAAGTTCAGCTTTGAGATTAAACCGCTTCTCATCGAACGTCATTATGTGGCTGCATGTGGACACATCTGTGGAGAGACGTTTGAAAATATACTCCCTTAAACCCCATACACACTTTTAGATTTTTGTCTTCAGATTTACCAAAACCATGTAGTGCAAGGGCCTGTCTGATTGCATACAAATTGAAAAGCTTAAGGTTTGATTTCTTATTTTATGGTTTAGGTAAATCTGAAGACAAAAATCTGCAGAAAATCTAATCGTGTGTATGGGGTCTTAAGGCTCGGTTCACATAGAGTGCTCAGCATAAATGAGTACACCCCAATAGATGTCAGAAAACCTTTACTTTCCTTTCAGAATCAACATTTTCTATGGGACACTATACTACAAAATACTCCCACAAATCATGGTATCATGAAATCACAGATGAACTGCTCTATATTGAAAGAGAAGATTCTACCATCACTCCGCGCCCTTATAGTCGTTCACTTTCCCAACATGACCTAAAACACACATCTAAGGCCACTGTTACATTTCTAAAGAAGAACGGGGTGAAAGTGATTCAGTGGCCAAGTATGTCTCCTGATCTGAACCCAATGGAAGACCTATGGGGAATTCTGAAGAGACGAGCGTCACTCTCCATCCAGCATCCAGGCTCTAAAAGAGGTTGTTCTTGAAGAATAGAAAAAAAGACAGATGTTGCAATATGTCGCCAATTGTTCATTCCATGCCTAGAAGACTTGGTGCTGTCCTTACAAATCTTGGAGGTCATACCAAAAGCTAGATGTAGTAGTTTGTGTTCATTTTTGCATCAACTAATTTGAGTAAAACTGAAGATTTTGTAATCTAAGTTATATTATTAACCATATTTTCATGTAATGAGCTAAACAAATGTTTTATAAAACTCAATTTTTCAAAGGGGTGTACTCATTTATGCTGAGCACTGTATATGCGGTACCGTAAAACGCAGGAATCCTATGCATTCCCCGCACTGCATTGAAACCGCACAGAGTTCATGTGAACTGCAGGCGGTGTCAATGTTAAGTTAATGACACCCCAAAACTGTTTGCAAAACGCAGTGCGATTGACAGAATTGGATGGTATAGATGTAAGCACCCATACGATCCGATTCCAGTGTGGAGGATAGAAAGGGTCCTGCACTTTTCTGTGTGGATGCAGAACGATTTGAGCCACACAAATTAATGCCTCATATGCCGGCTCAGTGGATGATCAACGGAGCGATCCCTGCTGAGCAAGCGGATAAGAAAGGTACGGATCCCCACGGGATCCGTACGTGGGAAAGGGCCCTTTCAGATTCTGTGTTGCAGATCTGAAAGCAGCTCACAATAACGCACCTGTGTGAATGGATCCATAGAAAACAATGCATCCGATTTTAGATCTGTAAATAAAAACACATTTTTTTTACGGCTGTGTGAAGGAAGCCTTAAGGCCCCTTTCACACTGGGGCGAGAGCCGCAGAGGCGGTATAGCGCCGCTAAAAATACCGTCGGATTCGGCCGCTAGCGGTGCGGTATTAGCCCCCGCTAGCGGCCGATAAAGGTATTACCTCGGTTTCCCATTGTTTTAAATAGGAAGGAACAGTATACACACCGCTCCAAAGATGCTGCTGGCAGGAGATTGTTTTCTCTCCTGCCAGCACATCGCCTCAGTGTAGAAGCCCTCAGGCTTTCACATTGAGAATGCTGGGCAGGAGTTTTTCAGGCGGTATTTAGGCGCTATTTTTAGCGCTGTGCCACCTGAAAAACTCCTCAGTGTGAAAGGGGTCTTATGCTGTATCCTAGCCTAGGCCAACAAGGCCCAGGCCTAGGGCAGCACTTTGCAGGGGGGCAGCACAGAAAGAGTCCCAGCCGGCTTGGGCTACACTGTTAGTGTAGCGCCAGTCTTATGGGGTGGGCTGAGAGGCAAATTAGTCTAGCAGCACTGCTTCCGGGATAGCGCGTGGCCGGCATTCCGAAACTTTGGGGGCACTGCTTCTAAATTTTGATTGTCCTATCTTCCTGGACCACGAACCTTTCTCGGTATGCTATATGTTTTCTGCTGCACCATTGGCATGGTTATATCTTCTTAGTCCTCTCCATCAATTTATCAGAAATTTGTGCTTAAAGCGGTAGTTCACCCTGACCCACATGATGTTACCATCGAGACAGGCATTGTAGCGCGAGCTACAGTATGCCTGTCCCGATTTTTTTAACCCCGTACTCACCTCGTAGTCGTCCATCGTAGATTTCGGCTCCCGCGGGGAATGGGCGTGCCTATGGAGAGGGAGGATGATTGACGGCCGGCCCTGGCACGTCACTCTCCCCGAAGACAGCCGGAGTAGGTCTCGGCTCTTCACGGCGCGTGCGCACAGGCTATGCGCACGCGTCGTGAAGACCAAGCCTATTTCGGCTATTTCCGGAGAAGCGTGACGCGCCAGAGCCGGCCGTCAATCATCCTCCGTCTCCAGAGGCACGCCCATTCCCCGGTATCTTCGATGGACGACTACAAGGTGAGTATGGGGGGAAAAAATTCGGGACAGGCATACTGTAGCTCGCGCTACAGTGCCTGATTTAAAGGTAAAAGAAAAATTTTTTTTTTTTTTCCTGTCGATAGGGTGAACCCCCGCTTTAAAGAAGAACTATAGGCAACACTTTTTTTTTCATTTTGGATAGAGTAAGGAAGGGTTATAGCCCGTCAGTTTATTTTTTTACCATCCCTGTTCCATTGTAGAGATTTCCCTTCACTTCCTGCCCCATAGCCAAACAGGAAGTAAGAGGAAATTAAGGGAATAATCCATTGCCCCCCCCCCCCCCCAAGCCCTCAGAACTAGTGTCCCCACTCTAAAATTTCAGGGCGGGTCTTAAACAGCAAGGGGTGTGGCCCTGACAGGAAGGGGTGGGTCATATTTAAATTAGGGGGTGCACGAGTTTTGTCAGGCCTAGGGCAGCGCAAAACCTAAATACACCACTGGGAAGCCTTATTTGGAGTGAAATATTAGAATATTCACTTTTTCTAGAAAAAGGTGAACTTGCCTTTAAAAGCAAACACATTGCTTTTCTAACGAACTTAAATTGCAACTTTATGTAAACGTTGGGCATTTCGCTCATCTCCTCCCTCCTTCCTGTGATCATTGGATCGTTCCTGGAGCAGGAATCCATTTCCGACAGATGCTTGCTCCCTTTTCTGTTGTTCTTCCCAAGGTGAGATTAGCCGATGTTCACCCCCTGCAACCTCCCGGGACATGTCACACGTCCCAGGAGGCCACGCGCCCCAGGAGGCTATGGGGACGGTCTGAAAGCATTTTGCGCGGTCTCACAGGTGTACAGGGGGAGCTGGCTGAGAGACATCAGGACGTCACAACTGGCTTCCCACAATCAAGATGGCAACACCAGGGATCTGAAGCCCGGTGAAGGACAGGCTCCAGTGAAGACAGCACTGGATTGGCAAGAGTCTGCTAAAAGTCAGAAGCTACAGTATTTGTAGCTGTTGATTTTTAATTGAACTTCTTCCCGCCCGCCATAGAGTAAAATGACAGGCGGACGGGAGCAGTGTCGTTCCTGGGGGGTGCAGAGCCATGATCACACAGTGCATCACCGATTACGGTACAGAGCCTATGACATAGACTCTTTACCATGTGATCAGCTGTGTCCTATCACAGTGTAAACAGGAAATGCCCGTTATCGGCATGCCACTCCTCTCACTGACAGTGGATGAGGAGGCATTCCTCAGCGGGGACATCTGCACTGACAATCAGGGCACTGATCATCAGTGCAGCCCCATCAGTGTTGCCTGTCAATGTCTATCAGTGCTGCCAATCAGTACCCATCAGTGATACCTGTCAGCGCACATTAGTGAAGGAAAAAAAAAAATTACTTGTTAAAAAAAAAAAAAAAAACAGAAACTTAGGAAAACGTTTTATTTTTTCAAAGTTTTCGTTTTTTTTTTGTTTGTTTAGCAAAAAAAATAAAAATAAATTGGTGGTTAAATACCACCAATAAAGAGCTCTGTCTCAAAAAAACTATAAAGATTATGGGGCAGATCCACAGACGAAGTACGCCGGCGTATCTACTTTCAAATTTCCTGCGTCGTATCTTTAGTTTGAATCCTCAAACCAAGATACGACGGCTTCTGGGTTCGATCCGACAGGCGTACGGCTTTGGATCGTAGGTGCAATACTTCGGCGCCCGCTGGGTGGAGTTTGCGCCGTTTTCCGCGTCGGGTATGCAAATTAGCGATTTACGACGATCCACGAACGTACACGCGGCCGTCGCATTTTCTAACGTCGTCTGTAGTCAGCTTTTTCCGGCGTATAGTTAAAGCTGGTATTTTGTGGCGTATAGATACACTTGCCATGTTAAGTATGGCTGTCGTTCCCACGTCGAAATTTGAATTTTTTTTTTTGAGTAAGTCGTCCGTGAATAGGGATGGACGTAACTCAAGTCTAAGTTAAAAAAAATGACGTCGTTGTGACGTCATTCCGCGCAAAGCATGGCGGGAAATTTCGAAACTGAGCATGTGCAGTTCAATCGGCGCGGGGACGCGCTTCATTTAAATGAATCACGCCCCCTACCCGCCGATTTGAATTACACGCCGAGAGATACACTACGCCGCCGTAACTTACGGCGCAAAATCTTCCTGGATTCGACTTAAAGCCAGGTAAGATACGGCGGCGTAGCGTATCTCTGATACGCTGCGCCTGTCCAATTCTATGTGGATCTGGCCCTTTGTTTGGGTACACCGCTGCATGATCGTGCAATTGTCATTCAAAATGTGATAAGCTGAAACTTGGCCTGGGCAGGGGGGGGGGGGGTAAAAGTGACCAGTAGGCAAGGATAAAAGAGGACCAAAATATACCCGCTCCCACTTGTCCTGCCTAGGTGAGAGGAGCAGAAGTTTGGCCCCACCCACAACCCCAGGACTAGTCTGTCTCATGCATGCACAGCAGGACGTCACAGCCGGCTTCCCACAACCAAAACGGTGGTGCCGGGGATCTGAAGATTGGTGAAAAACTGTTGGTAAGTGTCTGTTTATTAAAAGTGAGTACAGTATTTGTAGCTGCTGATTTTTTTATTTTTATTAACATTTGAAGATCCTCCCTAGCCTGTAGAATAGGAATACTCACCCTTATGGCGGCGTGTTGAACCCTCGCTCTCTTGCAGAGATCCAAGTGCCAGGGATCTCCCTCACATTTGGGGGTGTTGGATAGCGCCCCCCGCTACTGCTGTAGTTCCTTCCACTAACCTTTACATCAGTACAGGACACAACAGTGACGTAGGGGTCAGTGGAAGGAACCATAGCAGACAGAGGTGGGGACACAACTTGGTGACTGAGGCTGAATACACCACCCAGGAGAGTAGTCCTCATCTCCTGCGGGGGAAATGCACTGACAGCGCAATCTAGTGGCTGATCTACAGATCTCTACATATAACACAGCCACACACATATGGCAGTTGACATATCACGTGACCCGTTTCAGTATGGCAGCTCCCTCCCTCCCCCCTGGCAGCAGTGCAGTGTTCTCTGAAGTCTGGATGTACACAGCTCTGTGTGCCCGCCCACTTCGGCCGAGGGGCGGAGCACAGACACTTATTCCACCATGATAACACACTCAGGGGAGGAATGCGATGAGCGGCACATTAACACAAGAGGGCGCCGCTCCCCCTGCACACCTGAGTCACCATTCACCTGAGTGCCGGACTCCGCTCTTCGCGCTCCCACGCTCATTATCCGCGCTAAGCTCGGCCAGCACCAGCAGCCGATATCGCAGGCATTGCGCCCTAGTCTCGCGAGACCTAGATCCAGCCAGTCACCGATCAGACCTCACTTCCTGGCTATGTGGGCGGGGTCCAGTGCCCGCGAGGCGGGGTTTACTAATAAGTGTGAGGTCAGGTCAGGCTGAGAGGGCGGCTCCCAGGCAGTGACAGCGGAGACGGATCACGCTGTATCACTCCGCGAGGACTCCCTGACGTCAGTATAGTGCAGTCTGACAGGGATGGCGGGGCTTAGCGCTTATGCCGCGTGATAATACCGGAGGGCGTGGCCCAGCAGAGTGTTCTAGACTGGAGGGCCTCGCTGGGTGTCAAGAGGGGCGGGAGAATAACTGATAGGTGGGCGTGGTTTTCCGCTGTTTACAGGGCTGTGTGTTAAAGTGTCACTCTACATAAAGTTTTTTAATAGTAATTCTGGATTGAGTGCAGGAGGTTACCGATGCACATTGGGCCTGATTTACCAAGCCTTTACTCCATGACTCATGGAGTAAAAGCAGGAGTAGCAGCCGTTTGGCCATTTACTAAAGAAATACGCTGCTAGTGCAGTGTATTTCCCTAGTTACTAATGTGCTCCGTGCGCCCAGGAGAGGGTGCATTGTGCACCAGTACAGACCTGGCGCACGGCACATTAAACTGTAAATTGCGGGGGTTTGGGCGGGAGTTTATTAGGGGGGGAGGTGGGGGGATGCAGGGGAAGTGAAGTGACATGTGTTTTAAAGTGTTTGGCGGGCCGAATTGAAAGGGAAAGTGTTTTTTGAAAACAGATCCCCGTACGCTTGCACAGTGCGCCTGAACCTCGGGAGGTTCATTTGCATACTGGGCATGCGCAGAGAGAAAAGTCAGGGATTCCCGTGCGCCTTGTCAGTACGCCGTGAAAATCTTGGTAAATACCAAGCGGCGTACCCGTGATTGCGCTGCGTGACGCGGAGCACGGGAATCTCCGAGCTGTTTTCAGCCCTGAAGGGGAACTCGGCGCCAAATTTCAAACTTGAAATCGGCGCGGGTCCCCCTTCAGGGCTACATTAGGCTCTTAGGCTTGGTCCGGAACGTGAGGGGTTAAACCCGCGCCGATTCGGCGCGGGGGTCCCCCCCAGATCCAAACAAAGCCCTCATCCCAAGCATGCAGTCTGGCCCGGACAGGAATGGGGGAGGGGACGAGCGAGCGCCCCCCCCCTCCTGAGCCGTACCAGACCGCATGCCCTCAACATGGGGGAGTGTGTGCTGTGGGGGAGGGGGGCACTGCCCCCCCACCCCACAGCACTCTTGCCCCCATGTCGATAGGGACAAGAGCCTCTTCCCGACAACCCTTGCCATTGGTTGTCGGGGTATGCGGGCGGGGCTAATCGGAATCTGCGAGCTCCCTTTAATAAGGGGGCCCCCAGATGCCAGCCCCCCACCCTATGTGAATGAGTATGGGGTACATCGTACCTCTACCCATTCACATGGGGGAAATGTAAAGTAAAATAAAACACCACACAGAATAAATTTTTTTATTAATCTGCTCCGGAGCCCCCCCTTTCTTCTTTAGCTCTCTTAGAAGGGGGGGTTTCTTCTCTCCCGATCTTCCGCCGGGACCCTGGGCTTCGGTGATTTCTGCCGGGGGAGGGCGCCATCCCTCGGTCCTCTCCGGAGCCTTCCGCCGGATGCCCCCACCCCATTTAAGCTCTTTTTCATTAGGGAGGGGCATCCGGACTTCGGGGTCTTCTGCCGGGGGATGGCGCCTATCCCCCGGTCTTTCCGGTGCCTTCCGCCAGGGTTCCGGTCTTCCTGGTCTTCTGCCGGGGGTGCGCCAACTCCCAGGTCTTTTCTCTTCTGTCTTCTCTGCTCCCTCTTCTGCCTGGCTCCCCCGCGGAGCCAGGGCTTTCTTCCGTCTTCTTTCTTCTCTCTTCCTTCTTCTGCCTGTCTCCTCCGGGAGCACAGGGCTTGTCTCCGCTGTCTTCTTGCTTCTCTTCCATTGGATGTTGACACGACGAGGTCCGGCGCTGGAATGCCGTCTGAGCAGTGGGCATGGACTTATATAGGGCAATGCCACCATGTGACCTCAACCCATGTGACATCACATTCCCATCATGCCCAGGGAATGTGATGTCACATGGGTTGAGGTCACATGGTGGCATTACCCTATATAAGTCCATGCCCGCCGCTGACACGGCATGTCAGCGCGGAACCTCGTCGTGTCAACATCGAATGGAAGAGAAGGAAGAAGACAGCGGAGACAAGCCCTGGGCTCCCGGAGGAGACAGGCAGAAGAAGGAAGAGAGAAAAAAGAAGACGGAAGAAAGCCCTGGCTCCGCGGGGGAGCCAGGCAGAAGAGGGAGCAGAGAAGACAGAAGAGAAAAGACCGGGGAGTTGGCGCACCCCCGGCAGAAGACCAGGAAGACCGGAACCCTGGCGGAAGGCACCGGAAAGACCGGGGGATAGGCGCCATCCCCCGGCAGAAGACCCCGAAGTCCGGATGCCCCTCCCTAATGAAAAAGAGCTTAAATGGGGTGGGGGCATCCGGCGGAAGGCTCCGGAGAGGACCGAGGGATGGCGCCCTCCCCCGGCAGAAATCACAGAAGCCCAGGGTCCCGGCGGAAGATCGGGAGAGAAGAAACCCCCCCTTCTAAGAGAGCTAAAGAAGAAAGGGGGGGCTCCGGAGCAGATTAATAAAATATTTTATTCTGTGTGGTGTTTTTTTTACTTTACATTTCCCCCATGTGAATGGGTAGAGGTACGATGTACCCCATACTCATTCACATAGGGTGGGGGGCCGGAATCTGGGGACCCCTTTATTAAAGGGGTCTCTCAGATTCTGATAAGCTCTCCGCCCGCATACCCCGACAACCAACGGCCAGGGTTGTCGGGAAGAGGCTCTTGTCCCTATCGACATGGGGGCAAGAGTGCTTTGGGGTGGGGGGGCAGTGCCCCCCTCCCCCACAGCACACACTCCCCCATGTTGAGGGCATGTGGTCTGGTATGTCTCAGGAGGGAGGGGGGCGCTCGCTCGTCCCCACCCCCATTCCTGTCTGACCAGACTGCGTGCCTGGGATAAGGGCTTGGTTTGGATCTTGGGGGTGACCCCCACGCTATTTTTTTTTGCGCGGGTTTAACCCCTTATGTTCCAGACCAAGCCTAAGAGCCTGGTATGCACCTGGAGGGAACCCACCTTATTTTTTTTTTCGGGGGTCTGGAGTTCCCCTTCATGAACAGCGATCTGTCATTTACACATGTCAGTCCCCCCCCCTACAGTTAGAACACACCCAGGGAACATATTTAACCCCTCCCTCGCACCTAGTGTTAACCCCTTCCCTGCCAGTGGCATTTTTTGAGTAAGCAATGCATTTTTTACAGCACTGATCGCTAGAAAAATGCCAATGGTTCCAAAAAAGTGTTCGATGTGTCCGCCATAATGTCGCAGTACCGATAAAAATCGCTGATCGCCCCAATAACTAGTTAAAACAACAAAAAAAAAAAATTTGTAGACGCTATAACTTTTGCAAAAACCAAACACTAAACGCTATTTGCGATTTTTTGGAACCAAAAAGATGTAGAATACGTATCGGCCTAAACTGAGGGGTTTTTTAGTTTTTTCAATATATATTTTTGGGGATATTTATTATAGCAAAAAGTAAAACTAATTTTTACATATGTGGGCGGGACTTACGCAAGTCCCGCCCACATATATAAACATCGTTCAAACCACACATGTGAGGTATTGACGCGTGCGTTAGAGCGAGAGCAATACTTTTACCACTAGACCTTCTTTGTAACTATAAACTGGTAACCTGGAAAAAAAAGAAAAAGGTTGCCTATGGGGATATTCACGGAATTCATTTTGGCCCCATTGCAGGAGTGTTTCCAATAGTAAAGCGTGACATGTAAGGTATCTATTTACTCAGTGTAACATCATCTTTCACATTATCCCCAAAAATTGGGCTCACTTTTGTGTTTTGTTAATTTTTAACCACTTGAGCCCGGACCATATTTCTGGTCAATGACCGGGCAAGTTTTTGTGATTCGGCACGGCGTCGCTTTAACTGACAATTGCGCAGTCGTGCGACGTGGCTCCCAAACAAAATTGGCAACCTTTTTTTTTCCCACAAATAGATTATTAAATGTGCGTGTTTACTTCTGTCTTTAACACCTCCCCTTCAGGCTGGAAAGCATCAGATCAGGGGAAACCAAAAAAAAAAAAGCTCTCATTCCATTGCAGCTTGGTTCCTACATGTGTGATGAACTGAGCATGCTCAAACACTCCTTTCTTTTTAAAAGGTGAAAAACACTCATTGGATGCTCATAGAGCGTGGTTTGGATTAATTGCAGGTGTGCCCAATTACAAGCTCACCCAAACTAGAGACTGCAATTTGTTCATGTGATTTCAATTGCTTCATTACTAGCACTGTTATAAAAAGCTTGGATCGATCAGTCCTCAGCTGCCCGCAGGCAGGCAGGCAGGCAGGCAGGCAGGCAGGCAGGCAGGCAGGCAGGCAGGCAGGCAGGCAGGCAGGCAGGCAGGCAGGCAGGCAGGCAGGCAGACAGGCAGACAGGCAGGCAGACAGGCAGACAGGCAGACAGGCAGACAGACAGACAGACAGACAGACAGACAGACAGACAGACAGACAGACAGACAGACAGACAGACAGACAGACAGACAGACAGACAGACAGACAGACAGACAGACAGACAGACAGACAGACAGACAGACAGACATGCTGTTGCTAAACACAAATGTGGTTTGTTGCTTTTTGCCAATGGTTTTGGTTTATTTTTAAATGATGATCACTTTGATGTATTTGTCTATGTGGCCTTATTTTATGAAAAATGTGTAAAGCTATGGTTATTTAGAATTTTGAAATGTATTTTTGTTTGTTTGTCTTTTTTTGCTTTCCTTGTTTTGTTGACCAATAAAAATTACTTTAAAATTGTTAAGTTTGTCTTTTGTTACTTTTTCATGCTACATATGTTGACAGCTGCAGCTGAACTAGGTTTGGGCCTAACAAATTATGTGTGATTTTTGTCTAAGCTTCTTTCCTGGTGTGTAATCATGAAATGTTTGCCATGTTTATTCTCCCTGACTTTAAAGACAAAAACTGGTAAGTATTTTATTTATTCTGCAGTGGTCCTCAGCCCTCAAGTACCCCCGACAGGACATGTTTTGGGGATTTCTCTTATCAAGAATTGCTGTCCAGACTGTATTTTAAAGCACATGTGCAAGATGAAGGAAAACCTGCAAACATGGCCTGTGGGGGGGGTTTGCTATTGGTGGACAGGCTTGACGTGCTGATTTACAGCACTGTGCTTAAATCTAGCGCAAGGCAATCCTATTCAAATTGTGGGTGTTTGAGGGAAGCCAAGTGAGTGTTAGAACCCCTGCTTTGTGTTTTTTTATTTTTGTGATGAGCTTTGTGTCCCTTTTCTTAAAATTGGCTTCACTTCCTGTCACACAGCTGAACAGGAAGTGAGGTTAAAACCCTACCAGTGTCTTTTCTTGGGGACACAGGTCAATCTTAACTAGTGTCCCCATTAAGCAAATTGCACTCCAGCACTGCTGTGTACACCCCAAATCATGGGTCTTCAATGAGTCTGTGAATGTCAGTGCATTACAAGGCCTCATGGGATGTATAGTTCTAAAACAGCTGGAGGGCCGTAGTTTGAGGATCCCTGCCCCAAATGATTATTTAGTTTGGGGTTTAGTAAAGGCAAAGCCACTCTGCAGTACAAGCATAGTTGCTGAAAATCAGAGAGGAAGCACTGATGGTTTTAACATCCAATCCTGTAGAAGCAAAGTTGTTTTGTTTTCTTTCTTCCTTGCTTTGCACTTGTAGTGCAAAGTGGATTTGCCTTTAGTCAATGGACCCCAAAGTCCAAGATCCCTAATAATTTGGGGTGTACACAGCAAAATGCTAGAGTGCAATTTACATAATGGGAAACTATTTAGCTTGATCTCTGTGTCCCCAAGAAAAGATATTAGTAAGGTTTTACCCTCACTTCCTGTTTGGCTATGTGACAGGAAGTGAATGAATTAGAAAGGGTGAAGACACCTCACAAATGTTGTCACTATCAGGGGTGCAGACATCCCCAAAAAATGAGCAGATAATACTTATTTGCAAATAATAATTTTTTAGTTAACATTGGGTGGGGTGCTCTAACGCACACATTCCTACATATTAGCAACGCTCTATCCTGGCCTATTGGCATGGTTATATTTTTTGGGGCTCTCAATAAAACTCTATGAAATTTGTGCTTAAACTAGAACCAGGGGCGGACTGACAACTCATGTGGCCCCTGGGCAATAGAAGATTATGGGGCCCCTCTGGCTTACAGATGACCACCACGCCAGGAGGTAGTGCAGAGGCGGGCAGCTAAAATCTTGGGATATTCACATTAAAAGCATGTCATTTTCGGACATATCAGGGACAGATCTAAAAAAAACACAGATTTTTACATACTGTCCCTGGTTTTACTGAGCCTGGCAACCCGGATGGGGCCCCCTAGTGGCATGGGGCCCTTGGGCAGTGCCCGAGTGACTCAATGGTCAGTCCGCCCCTGACAAGAACTATAATCAACAAGTTTTATTTTCTTTAATTTTGGATAGAGTGAGGGAGTGTTATAGGCCCTGTCAGTTTATTTTGTATTATCTGTGTCCAATTGGGGAGATTTGCCTTCACTTCCTGCCCCATAGCCAAACAGGAAGTGAGAGAAAAACTATGCAAATTAACCACTTCCCGCCCAGCCTATGGCCGATTTACGTCCGGGAAGTGGTTACACAATCCTGACAGGACGTCCTGCAGGATTTCATGCCGCACGCGCCTGTGGGGGCACGCAGTGCGGCGATCGGTGATGCGGGGTGTCAGTCTGATCTCAGTAAAGAGTCTCTCACGGAGACGGAGACTCTTTACCACGTGATCAGCCGTGTCCAATCACGGCTGATCACGATGTAAACAGGAAGAGCCATCGATGGCTCTTCCTCACTCGCGTCTGACAGACGCGAGTATAGGAGAGCCGATCGGCGGCTCTCCTGACAGGGGGCGTTCGCGCTGATTGTTTATCAGCGCAGCCCCCCCTCGGATCACCACACTGGACCACCAGGGATGCCCACCCTGGACCACCAGGGTGTGCAAAAACAAAAAAAATATAGAACAAAAAAACAAAAAGCAATAAAAAATAAGAAAAAAGATGCCAATCAGTGCCCACAAATGGGCACTGACTGGGAAAATCAGTGCCACCCCACAGTGTCCATCAGTGCCACCCCACAGTGCCCATCCATGCACAGTGCCCACCTATCAGTGCCCACCTGTGCCACCCATAAGTATCCATCAGTGCCACCCATAAGTGCCGCCCATCTGTGCCGCCCATGAGTGCCCATCAGTGCCGCCTATGAGTGCCCATCAGTGCCGCATAGCAGCGCCGCCAATCAATGCCACCTCATCTGTGCCGTCAGTACTACCTCATCGATGTCCATCAGTGCCATCTCATCGGTGCCCATCAGTGCCGCCATATCAGTGCCCGTAATTGAAAGAGAAAAACTTATTTACAAAAAAATTAACCTAAAAAAATAAAAACTTTTTTTTGTTTCAAAATTTGCAGTCTTTTTTTAGTTGTTGCGCAAAAAAAAAAACGCAGAGGTGATCAAATAACAACAAAAGAAAGCTCTATTTGTGGGGAAAAAAGGACGCCAATTTTGTTTGGGTACAGTGTTGTATGACCGCGCAATTGCCATTCAAAGTGCGACAGTGTTGAAAGCTGAAAATTGGCTTGGCGGGAAGGTGCGTAAGTGCCTGGTATGGAAGTGGTTAAGGGAATCCAGTGCCCCCCCAGAACTAGTGTGTGGGTCCCCTGAAAATTACTGGGCGGGGTTATACAAAAACAGGGTGTGACCTTGACAGGAAGGGGTGGGTCATTTTTCTATTAGGAGGTGCAGATATGTAGTCAGGCCTAGGGCAGAACCAAACCTAAATATACTACTGCATATTAGGGCTTATTTAGACCGGAACCGATTTACAGCGTGTTTTTATATTGTGGGAGGAAACCCACGCAGGCACAGGGAGAACATGCAAACTCCATGCAGATGCTGTCACGGGCGGGATTCGAACCAACGACTCTTTTGCTGCTAGGTCAAAGTGCTATACACTACACCACTGTGGTGAACGAACATGATTGCAGCTGAAAGCATGAGAACTTTTATTTTTTTTTTCAATACCATGCTTTCCAGCCTTATTGACCCCGCCTCTCTCCATAAAGAGGACCTGTCACACACTAGTCCTATTACAAGGGATGTTTACATTCCTTGTAATAGGAAGAAAACTGATCATTTTTTCTTTATTTTTTTATTTCAGTGTAAAACATTATAAAACTAAATAAAAATAAATAAGAAAACCCCAAAAAATTTTTTTAAAGCGCCCCGTCCCGACGAGCTCGCGCACAGAAGCAAACGCATACGCGAGTAGCGCCCGCATATGAAAACGGTATTCAAACCACACAAGTGAGGTATCGCCGCGATCGTTAGAGTGAGAGCAATAATTCTAGCCCTAGACCTACTCTGCAACTCAAAAAATGCAACCTGTAGAATTTTTTAAACGTCGCCTATCGAGATTTTTAAAGGGTAAAAGTTTGATGCCATGCCACGAGCGGGCGCAATTTTTAAGCGTGACATGTTGGGTATCATTTTACTCGGCGTAACATTATCTTTCACAATATATAAAAAAATTGGGCAAAATGTATTGTTGTCTTATTTTTTAATTCAAAAAAGTGATTTTTATCCAAAAAAAGTGCGCTTGTAAGACCGCTGCGCAAATACGGTGTGACAAAAAGTATTGCAATGACTGCCATTTTATTCCCTAGGATGTCTGCTAAAAAAAATATATATAATGTTTGGGGGTTCTGATTAATTTTCTAGCCAAAAAATTGTGATTTTCACATGAAGGAGAGAAGTGCCAGAATTAACCCGGTGGGCAAGTGGTTAAAGTACTCATGGCTATAAAGAATAGAGTCATTGCTCATTAAAAAAAAAAAAAAAAAAAAGGGGGTCCCTCCAAATTAAATTACCAGGCCCTTCAGGTCTGGAATGGATATTAAGGGGAACCCCGCCGTAAAAACCCCCCCAAAAAATGGCGTGGGGTCCCCCCAAATATCCATACCAGACCCTTCAGGTCTGGTGTGGATTTTAAGGGGAACTCCACCCCAAATTGAAAAAAAAAATGGCGTGGAGTCCCCCTAAAAATCCACACCAGACCCTTATCCGAGCACGTTGACCTGGCCGGCCGCAGAAAAGAGGGGGGGACAGAGTGCGGCCCCCCCCTCTCCTGAACCGCACCAGGCCACATGCCCTCAACATGGGGAGGATGTCCCCATGTTGATGGGGACAAGGGTCTCATCCCCACAACCCTTGCCCGGTGGTTGTGGGGGTATGCGGGCGGGGGGCTTATCAGAATCTGGAAGACCCCTTTAACAAAGGGGACCCCCAGATCCTGGCCCCCCCCTATGTGAAATGGTAATGGGGTACATTGTACCTCTACCATTTCACCCCAAAAAAAATGTCAAAGTGTTAAAAATGACAGTAGCCGGTTTTTGACAAATCTTTTAATAAAATCTTCTTTTCTTCTTTCCTTCGGGTTTCTTCCGCTGCTTCTTTCTTCTCGTCCACATCTTGCCCGACGTGTTCTTCTATCTTCTCTGTCCGTCCTTCAGCCTTCTGGTCCCGCATCTTGCCCGTTGTCTTGTCCTGTCTTCTTCTCCGTCCGCCTCCTCGTCCGCATCTTGGGTCTTCTGCGGTGTTCTTCTCGTCCCCGGACCCAGCGTTTGAATTTGATTTGGCCGCCGTTTTCCCGCTCCTGGGACCCGCCCCCCTCTGACGCCACAAGTAAACTCCTTAGAAGGTCATGTGCGTCAGAGGGGGGCGGGGTCACATGAGTGTGACACGGCGGGAACTTCTTCTCCGGGCGGCGCGATTGAAATTGAATTCCCCCGCTGTGTGACGCTCTGCGACCCCGCCCCCCTCTGACGCACATGACCTTCTAAGGAGTTTACTTGTGGCGTCAGAGGGGGGCGGGGTCACATGAGTGTGACACGGCGGGAACTTCTTCTCCGGGCGGCGCGATTGAAATTGAATTCCCCCGCTGTGTGACGCTCTGCGACCCCGCCCCCCTCTGACGCACATGACCTTCTAAGGAGTTTACTTGTGGCGTCAGAGGGGGGCGGGGTCACATGAGTGTGACACGGCGGGAACTTCTTCTCCGGGCGGCGCGATTGAAATTGAATTCCCCCGCTGTGTGACGCTCTGCGACCCCGCCCCCCTCTGACGCACATGACCTTCTAAGGAGTTTACTTGTGGCGTCAGAGGGGGGCGGGTCCCAGGAGCGGGAAAACGGCGGCCAAATCAAATTCAAACGCTGGGTCCGGGACGAGAAGAACACCGCAGAAGACCCAAGATGCGGACGAGGAGGAGACAGGACAAGACAACGGGCAAGATGCGGGACCAGAAGGCTGAAGGACGGACGGAGAAGATAGAAGAACACGTCGGGCAAGATGTGGACGAGAAGAAAGAAGCAGCGGAAGAAACCCGAAGGAAAGAAGAAAAGAAGATTTTATTAAAAGATTTGTCAAAAACCGGCTACTGTCATTTTTAACACTTTGACATTTTTTTTGGGGTGAAATGGTAGAGGTACAATGTACCCCATTACCATTTCACACAGGGGGGGGGTCAGGATCTGGGGGTCCCCTTTGTTAAAGGGGTCTTCCAGATTCTGATAAACCTCCCGCCCGCATACCCCCACAACCACCGGGCAAGGGTTGTGGGGATGAGACCCTTGTCCCCATCAACATGGGGACATCCTCCCCATGTTGAGGGCATGTGGCCTGGTGCGGTTCAGGAGAGAGGGGGGGCCGCACTCTGTCCCCCCCTCTTTTCTGCGGCCGGCCAGGTCAACGTGCTCGGATAAGGGTCTGGTGTGGATTTTTAGGGGGACTCCACGCCATTTTTTTTTCCAATTTGGGGTGGAGTTCCCCTTAAAATCCACACCAGACCTGAAGGGTCTGGAATGGATATTTGCCGGGAACCGCACGTCTTTTTTTTTTTTGGTTTTTACGGCGGGGTTCCCCTTAATATCCATTCCAGACCTGAAGGGCCTGGTAATTTAATTTGGGGGAACCCCTACACATTTTCTTGTTTGTTTTATGAATGAATCCCTTTAGAATTGTCAGAGCCGACAATTCATTATAGCCGCGTGTGAATTTTTAAATGACTTTTTTCCTTCTGAATGTCACTTTGTGCAGGGGGAGTTCTAAGTGCGGGAAAAATGCGCTATTTCACATGCTGACATTACACCCCCCCTAGGTACGAAATTTAAAGGAATATTTCACTTTTATTGTTTCACTTTAAGAATTATTAATTTCACTGCTCCCGAAAAAACGGCCGTTTTAAAAAATAAAAAAAGCATTGATACATGTTCCCTGGGGCAGGACTGAGGTCCCCAAACACTTTTTAGGACAAAACTTGCAGATTAGCCTTTAAAATGAACACTTTTGATTTCTCCCATAGACTTCTATAGGGAGTTCGGCGCGGCTTTACATATTAGTTTCAATGCGCCGGCTGCTACGCTGGTTCATGCGCCCAATTAAGCCTCCACCCGGAGTACTAATTAAGGCATGAACCAGCGCAGCGCACAGAGCATAGTAAATCAGGCCCAAGGTGTTGTGTTTTTATTGCTGTTTGGGTTCCTGATAATCATTTAACCCCTTGTTTGTAGTTTTGACATTATTTACTTACATGTTAAAATCTGCATTTTTCTACTTAGAACCCCCAAACATTAAATCGTTTTATGAAAGTGGAGACCCTGGTGGGTGTTGTAATTTTTTATGTTGCACAATATTTTGACATTTCTAATTTCTGCTAATAATTTCCCTTTGGGATGAAATAATAAATCCCCCCCCTTTTTTTTATCCCTACCTCTCCTTTTCCCAAACCCCTCCCCCTGTTTTTTTTTTTTTTTTTTTACTTATATCAAATTTTATAAATAAACATCACTATCCTGCGTTCATTTTATTTTCCTCGGTTATACATTGTATTACCTCATCATTTATTGTGTAATCTAATTTTCTCTTATATTTATTATAACATTACTTTATCTTATCTTCTTGTCCATACCATTTTTATTTGTATTTATTGCTCATATATTCATTTATATATTCCTGTTATGAGTTGCAAGTGCTTTATTAATGTTTTCCTTGCATTCTTAAAATAAAAGAATTACAAATTGAGGGGATTTTTTGAGAAAAAAAAATTCCTTTGGGATTCTAAAAGTATTCTGAATCTGAATTTGCGCAAATGTTTATCAAATACAAGGAAAAAATACGCTTAAATGTATTCTAGAGCAGGGGTCTCCAAACTTTCCAAACAAAGGGCCAGTTTATTGTCCTTTAGGACTCTAAGAGGGCCAGATTGTGGCCAGTGAGAGCAGAAAATGTCGCGGTCCCAGCATCAATGGGAATAAATATGGCCTCAAGTTTGGTGCTCAGTAGGAGGAGGCGTAGCGCGCCTATTAGTAGGAGGAATAGTATCCCATCATTGGTATCAGTGATAGAAATAGTGCCCCCTTGATGGTGTCAGTAGGAGGAATAGTGCCTCATATCAGTGTGAGGAATAGTGCCCCAAGGGCCGGATAAAGGCTAGTAAAGGGCCACATCTGGCCCTTGGGCCACAGTTTGGAGACCCCTGTTCTAGAGCAAGCAAACACAATATTATACACAATAATTTTTTTCATTTTTTTCACAATATTTGGAGCATTTTTCTCAATTTTCTTTTTTAGGGTGGACCTCAGCTTTAAATAGTCCACCTGTCTCCAGCGTTGGTGACAAATGTGTGTGTACAGGCATGCAGATGTGTGTGACCATGTGGATGCACGAGTGCATGAGCATGTGCACCTTTTCAAAGTGGATGTGTTAGGCCTTGTACAGACGGGCAAACATGTACGATGAAAACGGTCCGCCGGTCCGTTTTCAGCGTACATGTCTGCCCGGGGATTTCTGTATGATGGCTGTATACGATGACGCGGCGACGTGCGCGGCCCTGCCAGTTCAATGCTTCCGCGCATGCGTCAAAGTCATTTGATGCATGCAAGGGATGGCGGCCGCTCGGACATGTACGGTAGGTCTGTACAGACGACCGAACATGTCCGACGGGCAGGATTCCAGCGGGCATGTTTTAAAACATGTTCAGAAATATTTGCCCGCTGGAAAAAGGCCCGGCGGGCAAATGTACGCTGGAATCCTGTCCGCTCGGGCCTACACACGACCGAACATGTCTGCTGAAACTGGTCCATGGACCAGTTTCAGCAGACATGTTCGGTCGTGTGTACGGGGCCTAAGACTGCTTGCCAGTGCCTGCACGCAGAAGTCCACCTAAGAGAAGTCATCTTGCCTGTTGGCATGTTTTAATACATTTTGCATTGATATACAAGCGATGTCTTGATATAAGAGTAGCGTCATGTCACAACTGAGTATAAAAGAGAAGAGAGGCTCCTCTAAGTGTAACAATATGATTACATTTAATGCAAGTGCTTTGGATTACAAGCATGTTTCTGGAACGAATTATGCTCGCAAACCAAGGTTTTACTGTAATACCTGCTACAATACTGCTATAAATTATTCTCACTGCTATGTAGTGATGAGCGAAATTTGGAGTGTTCAGTTCCATGAAATATTGGCATATATCTTGAGATTTAATTAAAATGTAGACATTTTTTTTCTTCTTTACTTTACATATTGCATTTCTATTTCTACATTCTCCCTAATAAACCTACAGTATATGGTTACTTTAATTATACTTATGACAGGCATAACAGTCAGTGTTACGTTGCAGCATATGTTTTCTTTTTCTGAGCAAATTTACAGAATATGGGGCCTCGGCCACGATTGAGAGATCCAGCCGGGTTATTGTCTCACATACAATATATGTATACTGAACAAACTAAACTGGAAGAATTGTAACATATTGTATTCCTATTTTTGTAGATTGTTTACCATTGTATTGGTGTAATGCTTTCACTGTATTTCAATAAAACTTTAAAACTTTATTGTGAAAAAAATAAAAATAAAAATGCAGACATTTTGGTGAAATGTTATAGTCGGAGGGTAAAGGAAAAATAAAGTGTTTTTTGTTGCGTTTTAAGAGGGCAATGAATGGGATTTAAATGACATATGACAATTCCATAAGCGCCTTTCAACTATCCTGGACTTGTTCTTGTGCCAAAAAAGGCCCCTCATTATTACAGAAGGAAAAAAAACTGTGAGAAAAAAAACAACCTTAAAACAAAAAAGCGACATTACATAACTGTCAACTACACAATATTCCAAAAGGAAGGAAAAAACTCAAATACAAAGAATACTATGAAATTAACTGAAATACCCTACAACCCTCCCCCCAAAAAATAAATAAAATAAAAATCACCCTCTAAATATGTCTTTGAAGATGCATTAATGGTGTGCAAAAAGCTCAAGGTCAGGCATGTCCAAAGTCTGGCCCGTGGGCCAATTGCGGCCCACGTTCTGGTTTAATACGGCCCCCTAGTGATTTGGATATATATATCTTTTGTGGCCCCCCAGCGCTGCCTCAGATGGTAAGACAGCATTGATTGCAATGGTAAGGCTGCATTTATGGCAATGGTGAGGCTGCATTGATTGCAATGGTGAGGCTGCATTGATTGCAATGGTGAGGCTGCATTGATTGCAATAGTGAGGATGCATTGATTGCAATGGTGAGGCTGCATTCATGGCAATGGTGAGGCTGCATTCATAACAATTGTGAGGCTGCAGATGGGCACTGATTAGGCTCTGGAATGGGAAGAATAGTAGAATTGGCGCCAACCTAGCCAATTCTATTCGATGGGTGTAAAAAAATGTGTAACTATGCTGACCAATAACGTGCTAAAAATACCATGAAATATACATATATATTATTATAATAGTTAATTCCAAAAATGGCTTCTTTTTTTTTTGAAACTTCCCTCCTAAAGTGAAGGTGCGTGTTATACACAGTAAATACGGTATATCCAAATAACACACCCAAGCTCATCCTTAGTCCTGAGCGGCACTTAGGGATTTGTTGGGGGCCACAAAAGATATATATATATATATATATATATATATATATATATCCAAAGAACACGCCCAAGCTCATCTCTTCACCACACACAGCCACAAAGGCAAGAGAATTATTGTTGGGCAGTGTATTAGTGCTCGGACGAACACACTTAAACCGATTTTTAATGGTTCAAAGAATATCAGGCAAAATAGTTGACCCTCACTCAAGTTCACTTCATCAAATCTGGCCCTGTTTAAAAAAAAGTTTGGACATCCCTGCTCTAGGTGAAGTGGTCAGTGTGATGGAAGATGAACCACATCTCTTTTATCTAGTCTGAGACCAATGGGTATCATGAAAACCTCAATTTCAGGTCTTACAGGAATCATTTTCTCTGACTGTACTTAACATTCCTACACAGTCATAAAGAGGAACTTTATTTTTTTGCCTCCACCTCTGCGTGTTTGCCTTGAGTGAGGAAGGGCAAACTAGTTAGACCTTTCTGTTTTTTTTTTCAATTTAGTACTTCCTTGTAACATATCTGTTTTCTTCTGTTCCCCATTCCTTTATATCTTTAGAAATCAGGACTTGCTGATGTTAACTCTTAACATTAAACGTTTTTAAATAATAACTTATGATTAATCATACAGCCAAAACTGAATAATATCCAAGTTATTAAACTCATGTATAGTAATTTCTTAATACGCAAAGGTGCATGGTATGCTTTGCATCTTTTATCTCTGCTTATTTTCTGAAGATGTTGTGAAGAATGATTAAGTTAGAATTTTTAGCAAAATCTATATTAATGCACAAACAGCAGGTTCAAGCATCAAGTTCGATATGTATTAATACAAGTTGTCTCACAAGTTACTTGATATCTTCAGCAATCTTATTTTAGCTGACATGTTCAGACTCTGAAAACATCTACAGCAGACAATGAAACAATGACTTGAAGATAAACCCCAATGGGTAAGATGTGTGATCAATATTTCATAAATCTGTTGAAGAGTAGTGTAAGCTGGAGGGGTGATGAATGTTTTAGGGGGATTCAAGCATAGAGGTTCTCTTTTATACTTGTACTTCAACTTGCGGAAATTCATACCTGATCAGAACAGTATACAAAAGTCAAAGATTGTTGAATCTTTCTTATTAAATTCAGACAAGATTCAGAAGTTCTACTGACTTGTATTTATTTTTAGAGCAGGGCATTATAAATATTACACCATAGGATTGTTTGATGGTCTTGAGCTAAGTTGTATAAAGCAAGGGTAGGCAACTTTGGCGAGGTGGAGATCTACTTGAATGACTTGGATCAAAGATCACAAGGGTACAGTGCTTTTTATCAGATAACCTAGCAGGGCCTCAATAAAAAGTAAGGAAGAATTGAATAAAACTTAAAAAAAATATAATAATACAAATGTCACTGTAAAAAAAAAAAAAACTTACCCTACTTTTTAGGTTCAGTGAGAAACTTGACATTCACTTTCATTCACAATTACCTTCATGCCACAGTCCTTGGGCCAGATTCACAAAAAAAGTACGCCGGAGTATCTGCTGATACTCCGGCGTACTTTCAAATTTGCTGCGTCGTATCTTTATTTTTAATTCTCAAACAAAGATACGACGGCATTTGGCTAAGATCCGACAGGCGTACTGCTTCGTACACCTTTGGATCTTAGGATGCAATACTTCGGCGCCCGCTGGGTGGAGTTTGCGTCGTTTTCCGCGTCGGGTATGCTAATTAGCTGTTTACGGCGATCCACGAAGGTACGCGCGGTCGTCGCATTCTCTTACGTCGTCGCTAGTCGGCTTTTCCCGTCGTAAAGTTGCGAGTGCTATTTCAATGGCTTATATTTAGACTAGCCATGATAAAGTATGGCCGTCGTTCCCGCGTCGAATTTGAATTTTTTTTGTTGGCGTAAGTCGTCCGGGAATAGGAAAGGACGTAATGCACGTCGCCATTCAAAAAATTACGTCGGTGCGACGTCATTTCGCGCAAAGCACGGCGGGAAATTTCAAAACGGAGCATGCGCCTAATTTAAATGATACAAGCCCCATTTGAATTAGGCGGGCTTGCGCCAGACGGCTTTACGCTACGCCGCCGCAAGTTTACAGGCAAGTGCTTTGTGAATCAAGCACTTGCGCTGAAAACTTGCGGCGGTGTAACGTAAATGGGATACGTTACGCCGCCGGATTTGTACATGAATCTGGCCCCTTGTATCCACAAATTACTATTTACTGTGTTACAATTAACAGTCTTAGACCTGGTTCACACTGGTGCGATGACATGCATATGTATTTAAAATTCTTTAAAATACTTTCAGGATATTTTCTAAATTTTGGGCTGCTGTCATTCCTAAACTGTCCTGTAGGTCAGTCTGCGCTCCAGGGGTGTCAATTCCACCCCTGGGCGACAGTTGGCGCTAGAGGGGTTCTGGCAGAGCCACTTTTCCCCAGCAGCCAATTAGAGGAGTTTTCCCTAGCGGGGCATGCTGGGGGAGGGTATATCTGTGGCAGACGCCATGTTTCTTGGTTCTTCGTGGGTTCCAGGTGCGGCACCCACCTTTAGGGTGTGCGCACATCGCGGGCCCCACCACTATGGCCTACCTGGCCTGGGGTCACGCGCTACGTGGAGTTCCAGACTCTGGGCCCTCCTGGCCTGGAGTGACTGATGCTACCAAGGGGTCCCAGTGTCTTACTGGGTCCCCCTTCTACTGAGGAGATCCCAGGCTGTATGCCGTTCGGTGGGGGATCGGCTTGAGGAGAACCCGGAGGCACTTTATCCAAGAGGGCTTGAACGAACCATCGGGGATCTGGTGACCGGGACATCGACAGGTACACTTCAACTGTCGCCCGGTGACCCTAACCAAATCTACTGGGAGGATTCGCTCAATCCATTTAGCTCATCCTAAGTACTAGGCCTGTGGCAGAGGTACCTAGAGCCGGGTCTGTGGCAGAGACCTGTTCCTCCCAGCAACCTAAAGTGACACTTCGGCTGCCAGGCTCGTGGCAGGAGTCTGTCCGGGGGCACTGCACCCACTCTGGCTAGAGTGGCGACGAACTGTATCTACTACTACAGGATTGCTCTTCTCATATCCAGGCCTGATACTGCAAAGTTCTCTTGCTTCATCAACCTTTTCTCTCTACCTCCTGTTGATGTTGGTCGTGTTGGGCCAAGAAATAAAGTATTCAGAAAATCTTACTCGCTGATTGGACATTCGTTTACTGCTCTACTCACTGCAATCACCCTAGACAATGATTAGAGGTAATTTAATACGCCGATCCCAAATCAACCAGCGGCTCCTGCGGGGGTAGCGCTACAAGTACATCGGGCCTAGTTGCCAATAGGTCCGAAACACCAGACAGAGAGCCTTGAACTCGACCCGTTTTGCTATCGGGAGCCAGTGTAGATCCTTACGCACCGGTGGAGATGTGATTCCGCCTTGGGCAGTTTGTGACTAGTCTTGCCGCATTGTTCTGTGTGATCTGCAACCGTTTTGTCCACTTCTGTGGGAGCCCTATAAAGAACACGTTAGAGAAATCTAACCTAGTGTGAATAAGTCCATGAACTAAGATCATACGGTTGTTCTGAGTGAAAAGGTTCTTAATTTTTCGGAATAATTGGAGATGGTAGTTGGCTGATTTTATGCAATATTTTGCGTGAGGTACGAAGCTTAGTTCAACATCAAAAATGATACCCATATTTTTAACCTGCTTAGCTGGAGTTGGGGCAGGGCCGAACGAGGATGGCCAGGCAGGTAAGAAGGTAGAATTGGCCTGTGGGCCGATCAACAAAAGCTCAGTTTTGTCGGCGTTAAGGCCTAGCCTGTTTGTGTCCATCCATTGTTGGATGTTAGATAGTCCCTTATTCAGCTGGTCAGGCATATTAGGTCCACTTGCAAGGTCTGCCAAGATCTGCGTGTCATCCGCGTAGATCTGGCAGCCTAGACCATAACTGATAATGAGGTTGGCAAGTGGGTGCATATAGCAGTTAAAGAATAAGGGAGAAAGGGCAGAGCCCTGAGGTACCCCGCAGGTCAATAGCTGGGTGTGTGAGTGGGACGACTCCATTTTATGGAGTGCGTTCTTTCAGATAAGAAGGATCTAATCCAATTTAACACTGAGTCCTCACAGCCAAATAAGGATTGCATTCTAGAGAGAAGGATAGAATGGTCAATGGTATCAAACGCCGTGGAGAGGTCCAGCAGCACCAAGGCTGCAGACCCCCCCACGTGGCAGACACCCAGCAGACGTTCCCTCATATCTAGGGCAGACATCTCTGTACCGCGCCCGGGTCGAAATCCCGACTGACAGTCATGGAACAGACCGTGTGACTCAAACTGCTCCTGCAGCTGGATAAACACAACCTGTTCAGGGACCTTAGATAGAAAAGGCAAAAGAGAAATGGGGCGGTAGTTGGTAAGTATCGTGGGGTCCAGGCACACTTTTTTAAATAATGGGAGTATGATTGCTCTCTTGAATCTAGATGGCACTATACCCAGGCGGAGGGACAAATTAATTACTCTGCAGATGTCAATAAACAGAGTGTCTAAATGCTTCTGAATGAACCGGGCAGGGGTCATCAGGATAACTGGTTGGTTTCAGTTTTGAGATGATAGCTCTGATTTCCTCCTCTGACACTGGGCAAAATTTACGTAGTTTTCCAGGGTGGTTTTGGCTTTTGGTGTTGCACAGGGGGGTGCTAAGGAGGATCGAGCGCGGATTTTCTCCACTTTTGAAATTAAAGACTGGTGGATATCATTACACAGTTGTGGGGTCACCATAATCTTGGAGTGGAATCTTTTTGGCTCAAAAATCTCCCGGACTATGGCGAACAGTTCTCCCATTTGGTTAGGGGCGACGCTAATTTTGGTATTATAATATGTTCTTTTTAGCATTTTTACTGCCTTGGCATAACCTCTGCAATGTATGCGGTAGGCTTGTTTGTACAAATTGCATTGAGATTTTAGCCATTTTCGCTCCAAGAACCGTCTCTTTTTTTTGAGACCATGTCTAGATGCCTAAATGCATTGAGTTGTTACCATGTGATCGTCCGTCTTAGCTTCTACCTCAGTGAAAATAACCTTCTTGACCCCTTACAGTATGGCTTTCGCTCGCAGCACTCCACGGAAACTGCCTTACTAGAAGTCACTAATGATTTACTAACTGCTAAAACCAACGCCCACTGCTCCATACTTCTACTACCTGACCTCTCTGCAGCCTTTGATACTGTTGACCACCTAATCCTTCTCAATAGACTCCATTCCCTTAGCCTCCAAGATTATGCCTACCTATCACAGCACTCCTTCATTGTTTTACCACAACTCTGTCTCCTCCTCTCCATTGGCCCTTTCTGTGGGGTCCCCCAAGGCTCTGTTCTTGGACCCCTTCTCTTCTCTATCTACACCTCCTCCCTTGGTCACTTGATAACCGCCCACGGCTTCCAATATGCTGATGACACTCAAATCTATCTGTCTACTCCTCACCTCACTCCTCAGTCTCCTCTTGCATTACTAACTTACTAACTGACATATCAGCATGGATGTCGCAGCACTTCCTTAAACGAAATCTCTCCAAATCCGAGCTATTAATATTTCCCCCCACCCGTGCCCCCCTGCATGACTTTTCCATCAAAATCAACAATGCAACCATCAGCCCCTCCCCTCACGCCAGGGTACTAGGTGTAATCCTAGATTCTGATTTGTCCTTTCAGCCTCAAATGTAATCATTGTCAAAAGTTTGTAGAATTCACCTCTGTAAAATCTCTAAAATTCAGCTCTTTTTAACAAATTAAACCACCAAGATCCTCATTCGCTCCCTTGTTATCTCTCATCTTGACTACTGCAACTCCCTTCTCACTGGCATGCCTCTCAATAAGTTATCCCCTCTTTAGTCTATCATGAATGCTGCTGCCAGGCTTATCCACCTTACCCACCAGTCTGCCAACCCTCTCCACCAATCCCTACACTGGCTCCCAATTGCCCAGTAAATTAAACTCAAAACACTAACCGCAACATACAAAGCCATTCACAACTCTGCCCCAAGCTCCAAATATCACCCAATTTGTCCTCTCTGCTTCTCCAAACACCACCTGCTCTCAAGCTCCCTCGTCTTCTCCTCCCATGCTTATTTCCAGGATTTCTCCAGAGCCTCTCCCATCCTCTGGAACTTGCTACCTCAACCTGTCCGGCTATCCCCTACTCTTGCTACCTTCAGGCAATCCCTGAAAACTAATCTCTTCAGGGAAGCCTATCACGCCTCCAACTAATGTTTTACCACTTCCATCAGCTCATTCCCTACAGTTGAAATCTTTTGTACCCCCTGTCCCACCCTGTTAGATTGTAAGCTCTTCTGAGCAAGGCCCTCTTAATCCTATTGTATTTTATTGTATTATAACTGTATTGTCTCCCTGTTATATTGCAAAGCGCTGCGTAAACTGTTGGCACTATATAAATCATGTATAATACATCCTGTATAATAATTAGCAATTTGTGTTACCAAGCAATTGAACAGGTTTACCTAATAAAGTGGCCTATGAGTGTATATTTCCGGTAGAATAGTACCAACTAATCGCCAACTACCTCGTTGGTAGTGTTCGTTAAAAACCTACTGTTTCAAAGCTCATATTGTGTTGAGAACTGAGCTATTTATCAGATACCAAAATGGCCTACCATCATAAAAAAGCAAAGCAAAAAAAGGAGGAAGAGGAAGGCCAGCAGTGAGGTGTAAGAGCAGCAAGAAGGAAAAGAGCTAAGTATCAGGTAATATTTTATAAAATAAACCATTGACATATTTTAAAGATTATATGAAATTTTAGAGATTGGTTTACATGTACTTTAAACTCCTATCTAGTCTGAAAAGTTCAATAAAGGACACAAAAACATACAGTGAAAAGGCAACTGCCTCATGGGTTTTGCTTCAGGCTTTGTTACAAGAGAGCTACAAACGTTATCCGTCAACAGAAAAAGAAGCGCCAGACAGTGTCACGCTGTCTGCCCCAGGTATAAGCTCAGGAATAGAACCCCCTGTGTGTACTTCGATGTATAGCTTACATTAGGAGATGTAATTAATTGAAAGAAGTAGCAGGATGTATAAACTCTTTAAAATCAATCATTATGTGCATAGTAAACATTGTACCCAAAAGAACACACTTTGCCAAAGGGACAGAGTATGCTTTTCAATGTGACTATTTGATGTCTGTGACAGGATAACCTGGAGCTGCCTTTAAGGCCTGGTTACAAATAAATATGTTAACTTTTAAATACCGGGGCAATTAAATATGTTTCCTCATATTTGTGCCTGTATTCCGTTGTGTGCTTACTGACTTCATTTATATTCGGGGGAAGCTTAAACTACAGTCTTATGGGATGAGACTTGTTAAGGGAATATGACTTTACTATGGTAATAAGGGAGAGCTATGAGGAGGGAATCACATGGGTCTGGAGTAATGTGTACTGTGAAAGTACTGTAAATGTACAGCCATGGCCAAAAGTTTTGAGAATGACACAAATACTAATTTTCACAAAGTCTGCTGCCTCAGTTTTTGAGATGGGAAATTGAATATACTCCAGAATGTTATGAAGAGTGATCAGACGAATTGCAATTAATTGCAAAGTTCCTCTTTGCCATGAAAATTAACTTAATCCCATAAAAAAAATTCCACTGCATTTGTAAAGAAGGCTTCAGGGTGCTCAAGAAAGTCCAGGAAGCGCCAGGACCGTCTCCTAAAGAGGATTCAGCTGCAGGATCGGAGTGCCACCAGTGCAGAGCTTACTCAGGAATGGCAGCAGGCAGGTGTGAGCGCATCTGCACGCACAGTGAGGCGAAGACTTTTGGAAGATGGCCTGGTGTCAAGAAGGGCAGCAAAGAAGGCACTTCTCTGCAGAAAAAATGGTGAATGGACTGCTGAGGACTGGGGCAAAGTCATATTCTCAGATGAAGCCTCTTTCTCCGATTGTTTGGGGCATCAGGAAAAAGGCTTGTCCGGAGAAGAAAAGGTGAGCGCTACCATCAGTCCTGTGTCATGCCAACAGTAAAGCATCCTGAGGCCATTCATGTGTGGAGTTGCTTCTCATCCAAGGGAGTGGGCTCAATCACAATTTTGCCCAAAAACACAGCCATGAATAAAGAATGGTACCAAAACACCCTCCAACAGCAACTTCTTCCAACAATCCAACAACAGTTTGGTGAAGAACAATGCATTTTCCAGCACGATGGAGCACCATGCCATAAGGCAAAAGTGATAACTAAGTGGCTCGGGGACCAAAACGTTGACATTTCGGGTCCATGGCCTGGAAACTCCCCAGATCTTAATCCCATTGAGAACTTGTGGTCAATCCTCAAGAGGCGGGTGGACAAACAAAAACCCACTAATTCTGACAAACTCCAAGAAGTGATTATAAAAGAATGGGTTGCTATCAGTCAGGAATTGGCCCAGAAGTTGATTGAGAGCATGCCCAGTCGAATTGCAGAGGTCCTGAAAAAGAAGGGCCAACACCGCAAATACTGACTCTTTGCATAAATGTCTTGTAATTGTCGGTAAAAGCCTTTGAAACGTATGAAGTGTTTGTAATTATATTTCACTACATCACAGAAACAACTGAAACAAAGATCTAAAAGCAGTTTAGCAGCAAACTTTGTGAAAACTAATATTTGTGTCATTCTCAAAACTTTTGGCCACAACTGTATATACAGGAGGATGTCAGAGCACAAAAGTTCTACACTTGACCATGAATGCAACAAACAGTTCAAACCATGGAATTGAAGGGGGAGTTAAACCCTAGCATTTTATTTGCAATTCTGGCAGCTGAACAGTGTTGCCAATCTACCAGATTGAAATTGACTGACACGATACCCAAAATTTACTGGCACAGCCACGTTTTTACTGGCATTTCCAAAGGTTTCAAGAATAATGATAACACCTCACAGACATGATATGTCCCCTCCTGTGTCACAGTGACAGCCTCTCTCCATGCCAGGTGGTCCCTTCAGTCCAAACATACCCATTTGCATGGGGGGGGGGGTGGGATCTGGGGGCCCTCTTGTTAAAGGGGGTTTCCAGATTCTGATAAACCCCCACCTGCAGACCCCGACAACCCAGGGTTGTCGGGAGGAGGCCATTGTTCCCATCAGCTCAGAGCCCCCCTTCCCCAAAGCACCCACCCTCACATGTTGAGAGCTTGTATTATTCAGGAGGGGGGGCGCTCGCTGGGCCCCTTCCCTGACCTGCAGGGCTGCATGCTCAGGTAAGGGTCTAGTATGGATTTTAGGGGGACCCCCACGCCGTTTTCTTTTACATTTTGGTGTGGGTATGGACTGGGGGGGCTCCACGCCGTTTTTTTTGCCCGCTTTTTTTACTAGCATATTTTTTTCCATTCAGCGGTCAGCGGGGAAACCAATTGACAGCTGATGACTCATCGGTTGTTAAGAACTTGCCGGACAGCTTCCTGGCCCTGTTCTTTAACAACCAGCTTACACTGCACCCTGATTGGGCAAAGCTTTGCTTAATCAGGGCAGAGAAAGCACTGTGCAGCACTCAGTGCATTGTAGGGTGTTCGTCTGAGTGAACACCCGACGAACATCCTGCAAATCCAAGCAAATCCAAGCAAATGTTTGGCCCAAACTCATGCTTGGGTCAAACCGTTCGCCCATTTCTACTAAGGAGACACCATTGCGTGCACACTTCTGGGAGAGTAACCACAAGCATACGTTAGCAGGCTGCCTCCACTGACATTGTTATGTATCACGTACCTGGTAGCCAGAGCCCGATGGTAGGAGAAGGCCTCTCTTACAGCTCCGGCTCGTGAGCTGCCGGATTGGGAACAGCAGACTCAGGAGCCTGGCGGGGTAGGAATGCCGGCGTGCTGGGTAGGTGAAGCAGGTGCTGACTTCCTCTGGACGGGTAGGCTGGAAGATTATTGGATCAATGATAGCAGACGGAAGCAGAGTCAGGTAAGCCGGGTCACAACAGATGGTTCAGGTAATCAGATGCAGCAGGCAGAAGAGTAATCAGGGTACAAGCAGGAAGGTCTGGCAATGGTAGGTCAATCTGAAGAGGTGGTCAATGGAAGCCGAGGTCAGGATCGGAGAGGTACGGAAGGTCAAACAAGCCGGGTCACAAGTTCAATCAGAAGTTCAAATCAGGTAAGCAGGTTCTCAGGTTCAAGTTCAATCAGGGACTGCAGATCAGACAGCAACTTGCAGGAAGCAAGGACTGAGCTTTTAAAGGCGTTTTGGCGCCAAGGAGGGTTCACGTGCACGCGCGTGCTCCCGCTGCGCATGTGCGCGCGCCGCTGATGCACGCCGCTGTCTCAGCCCAATGCTGGGCTGACGATTTTGGAAGGTGAGTCCCTGACATTGCCCCCCCCCAAGGGGCAACCTCCGGATGCCCAGTCGGGCCACTTTGTCAGGGTGAGCGAGAAAAAATGCACGTATTAGTCTTTTGGCATGGATATTACCTTCGGGTTCCCAGGAATTGTCTTCTGGTCCATAACCTTTCCACTTGATCAGGAATTGGTTTTGTCCTTGTCTTTTCCTACAATCCAGGATAGTCTCTACCACGAATTCCTCGTTGCCATCGACATGGATCGGTTCGGGAGGTTTGGATTCCCTATTAGGAAAAGGATCCGGAACTGCGGGTTTTAACAAAGAGACATGGAACACAGGATGCACTTTAAGAGAATCAGATAAGGATAGTTCATATGAAACTGTATTGATCTTTCTCTTGACCGGAAAGGGCCCCAAAAATTTTGGTCCCAATTTCTTGGACGGACAGGCTAGTCTAAGATTGTTCGTAGAAAGCCATACCTGGTCTCCTGGTCTCAGATCTAGCTCACCTCTCCTTTTTCTGTCAAAGAACCTCTTACTGTCAGCCTGGGCCTTGGTCACCGTCTCCCGTAACAGTTGGTTATTGCGGTTGAGGAACTCCATAGTGTTCTGTACAGCCGGAACTGAGGACTCTGAAAGAAAGTCTGGTAAAAAGGTTAAGTTGAAACCATAATTGGCAAAAAAGGGAGATTGCCCCGTAGCAGAATGACTGGCGTTATTGTACGCAAATTCTGCTAGGGGTAACAGAGACACCCAGTCATCTTGGGAGAACGTTGTAAAACACCTGATGTACTGTTCCAAAGTCTGATTGGTTCTTTCAGTTTGCCCATTGGTCTGAGGATGATAGGCCGAGGATAGAGCAAGTTCAATCTGTAGCGTCTTGCAGAGAGCTTTCCAGAACCGAGAGGTAAATTGAACTCCTCTATCTGACACGATGTTGGAGGGCACCCCATGTAGTCTGACGATTTCTTTAATGAATACACGAGCAGTCTCAATGGCAGAAGGTGTATTTTTTAAAGGAAGAAAATGGGCCATTTTGGTCAAACGGTCCACAATCACAAAAATGACAGAACAACCCTCAGAGCAGGGAAGTTCTACAATAAAATCCATGGCGATCATTTTCCATGGTCGATCGGGCACAGGTAGTGGTTTCAGTAGGCCCCAAGCTTGGTTTCGGGGTGTCTTGTTCCGGTTACAGATAGGGCAAGATCGGATATAGGACTTGCAAAAATCCTCCAAGCCGGGCCACCAGAAGGTGCGGCGTACTAGTTCCAGGGTTTTGCGAACCCCAAAATGTCCTGCCAGTGGGTGATCGTGCAGATGTTTTAAAACTTCGACTCGGGTCTTTTCAGGTACAAAAATTTGGCTTCCTTTCCAAAATAATCCATCTCTGGACTCTAGAGAAATATTGGGAGGTTTTGAAGATTCAGAAGACGCTCCTCTAAGTAATGATATAAGATCGGCATGTAATAGCAGAAAGCTGTTTTCTGGAAGAATGGTGTCAGGGGTAGAGGTGTCCTTTGGGTTGTCAAACATTCGGGACAGAGCGTCTGGCTTGACATTCTTTGATCCAGGACGGTAGGTGATGTGGAAACAGAAACGGGAGAAGAAGAGAGCCCAGCGGGCCTGTCGAGGTTTCAATCGTTTAGCAGTTCTTAAATATTCCAGGTTTTTATGGTCCGTATAAATTAGTACTGGATGTGCAGCACCTTCCAACAGGTATCTCCACTCTTCTAATGCGGCCTTGATGGCCAATAATTCACGATCACCTACGTCGTAATTTCTCTCCGCAGGGGAGAGTTTTCGGGAGAAGAAGCCCACCGGGTGTACTAAGTCCTTGTTCCCAAGTCGTTGAGATATAACGGCCCCTACAGCGACTTCAGAAGCATCCACCTCAAGGAGAAAAGGTAGAACCGGGTTGGGATGACTGAGGATCGGAGCAGAAGTGAAGAGTCCCTTCAAGGTGTCAAAGGCCTTCTGAGCCTCGGAGTTCCAGTGGAAACGGAAATTCTGTCTGGTGAGCTGTGTAATGGGAGCAACGATGGAAGAAAAACCTTTAATAAAGCGCCTATAGAAATTTGCGAATCCTATAAATCTTTGTACCCCCTTTTTATCTAGAGGTACTGGCCAGTCCAGAATGGCAGACACTTTCTTTGGGTCCATCTCGATTCCCGTCGGGGAGATCACCAGACCCAGGAACTGAATGGTGTGTAACTCAAATTCGCATTTTTCTGCCTTTGCGTATAAGCCATGCAGGCGGAGCCGGTTTAAAACTCTGCAGACATGCTCCCGATGTTTGTCTAACGAGCCAGAGAAAACCAGTATATCATCCAGGTAGACGATGACGAAGATGTCTAAAAAGTCTCTAAACACGTCGTTGACGAAATGCTGAAAGGTAGCAGGAGCGTTGCATAACCCAAAAGGCATGACGAGGTACTCGTAGTGGCCATACCGAGTGCGAAAGGCAGTTTTCCACTCATCACCGTCTCTGATGCGAATTAAATTATAAGCCCCCCTCAGGTCCAGCTTGGTGAAGATGGTGGCGGATCTTAGTTTTTGGAATAATTCAGGTATTAGGGGCAACGGGTATCGGTTTTTAACCGTGATGTTGTTGAGCTCCCGATAGTCGATGCATGGGCGAAGGGTTTGATCCTTTTTGGCAACAAAAAATATTCCAGCACCCGCCGGTGAGGTGGACGGCCGAATGAATCCCTTGTTTAGGTTTTCGTCAATGTAAATTTTCAGAGCATCTTGTTCTTTCTCGGATAATGGAAAGATGCGCCCAAAAGGGATCTCAGCCCCAGGAAGCAGTTCTATCGGGCAGTCATAAGGACGGTGAGGTGGTAGGGAGTCGGCCCCCTTTTTGCTGAACACATCGAGGAACTTGTGATAATGTTCCGGGACGGACTGGAGTAAACTGGGATCGGTGTTCAGGCATAGCAGAGTGGGAGAAAAACTAGGTACTTTAGGTAAACAATATTCTTGACAGTACCGAGAAGGAAATCGCAAAGTTCCAGAGGACCAATCAACATGAGGGTTATGAATCCGGAGCCAGGGAATGCCAAGAATCACAGGAAATAGAGGAGAGGAGATCACATCCAAAATTAATAATTCTTTATGATCAGCGGAAGTAGTAGCAGGTAGAGGAAGGGTTTCTTGTGTTACTTGTCCTGATTTAATGTGGGATCCATCAGCTAGAAAAACGGAAAGTCTGAAGTTCTTCCTTCGAAGAGGAATATTGTGTAGGTTGGCAAAGGCGGCATCAATGAAGCAGCTGCAGGCCCCGGAGTCAATAATTGCGTTGACCGGAATCGTTCTTCCTTGGAGCTGTAAAGACAGAGAGAGAGCAAGGTGGTTTGTATTGACTGGGAGAGCGGAAACGTTGAGAGAAACAGAGGAATGGCACTTACGCATCTTGGTGGGGCAGTTGGCGACATAATGACCGGGCTCACCGCAGTATAGGCATAGATTCAGTTGACGACGGCGTGCTCGTTCTTCTGGAGGCAATGTGGGTCGCATGACTCCGAGTTGCATAGGCTCAGAAGTATCTGGAGGAGAGCTGGCAGGACTTGGGCAGACAGGTGGTTGATATCGGGATGCAGGCATGGGTGCTTTAGTAGTGACCCAAACTGGACGACTTAGATGAGAAGAACGTTCGGCCCGTCGTTCTCGTAGACGTCAATCAATCTGAATAGCCTTGTCGATCAAATCTTCTAAGGTATCAGGAACCCCGATGCGAGCCAGTTCATCTTTTAAGGCCTCTGAAAGTCCCAGGCGGAACTGGTGTCGCAGAGCTGCGCTGTTCCACTGAGTGTCCGCACTCCAGCGGCGAAAGTCCGCGACATAATCCTCCACTGCTCGGCGGCCTTGTTGAAGTGCGAGCAGGGCGGCCTCGGCAGTGGTAGTTCGCTGAGGATCATCATACATTTGTGCCATGACCCGAAAAAAGGCTAGTAAAGTCTCTGTGTTGGTGCCATTTTCTTCCAATAATCGGTGTGCCCAGGCTAGGGGCTCTCCTTGAAGAAGAGAAACCACGAATCCCACTTTAGTGGCTTCTAGGGAAAAAGTCCTTGGTTGAAGGGCAAAATATAATTGACAGGCATTACGGAAATCCCGGAATTTGGAACGATCACCGGTGAATCGCTCTGGCATCGGAACTCTGGGTTCAGGCGGTAGCATTACTACGGATGGAGCAGAGGCCGATGGAGATGATCTGGCAGCGGATGTAGAAGCTGTGTCTCCGGATAGGTTCTGTACTTGACCTTCCAGTCGCATGTAGCCGTCCTGTAGGTTCTTTACAGCTTGTGTGAGGGATGCGAGGTGTTTACAAATCTCCTCCATGGCCGGGGCCACTCCTGAAGGCTCTGTCATGGCTGTCTGATACTGTTATGTATCACGTACCTGGTAGCCAGAGCCCGATGGTAGGAGAAGGCCTCTCTTACAGCTCCGGCTCGTGAGCTGCCGGATTGGGAACAGCAGACTCAGGAGCCTGGCGGGGTAGGAGTGCCGGCGTGCTGGGTAGGTGAAGCAGGTGCTGACTTCCTCTGGACGGGTAGGCTGGAAGATGATTGGATCAATGATAGCAGACGGAAGCAGAGTCAGGTAAGCCGGGTCACAACAGATGGTTCAGGTAATCAGATGCAGCAGGCAGAAGAGTAATCAGGGTACAAGCAGGAAGGTCTGGCAATGGTAGGTCAATCTGAAGAGGTGGTCAATGGAAGCCGAGGTCAGGATCGGAGAGGTACGGAAGGTCAAACAAGCCGGGTCACAAGTTCAATCAGAAGTTCAAATCAGGTAAGCAGGTTCTCAGGTTCAAGTTCAATCAGGGACTGCAGATCAGACAGCAACTTGCAGGAAGCAAGGACTGAGCTTTTAAAGGCGTTTTGGCGCCAAGGAGGGTTCACGTGCACGCGCGCGCTCCCGCTGTGCACGTGCACGCGCCGCTGACGCACGCGCGTGCGCCGCTGACGCATGCGCACGTCCCGCTGATGCACGCCGCTGTCTCAGCCCAATGCTGGGCTGACGATTTTGGAAGGTGAGTCCCTGACAGACATGCACAGGCAGGCAAAGAGGACTAGATGTGGCATGCATGTCCAGCAGTGCTTTGAATCATAGGATATGTAATCCCGAGGAGGGGGGCATCAGTGGATACGTAATGAACCAGGATGTTTTGGGAAGTGACACAGATCAAGCCAGAAGCTGTGCTATTCTTGCATCAAACATTAATTTAATTTTATTGTTCTTTACTCACCTGTCCCATATAGAGCTAATTATAAGAAAATAATGTGAGGCTTAAGTACTACTTTAGGGGAATTGTTCTAGTTTTGTTTTTAATTTTCCTATATTCTCCCCAATGTTCTGCCACCAGCAGCCAACTTATGTATTATTGGTTTAGTATCCTTAACCCCACAAGACCAGTCAGCTGGGTGGGTAAACGGAATGGAGAAGCAGCTTTAGACTACCAGTTGCCAAAACCAAAAAAGGTTCCCCCGAGATACACTATATTGTCAAAAGTATTGGGATGCCTGCCTTTACACGCACATTAACATATGCTAAATAATGGCATTCCAGTCTTAGTCCATAGGGTTCAATATTGAGTTGGCGCAGCTATAACAGCTTTAACTCTTCTAAGAAGGCTCTCCACAAGGTTTAGGAGTGTGTCTATGGGAATTTTTGATCATTCTTCCAGAAGCACATTTGTGAGGTCAGGCACGGATCTTGGACGGGAAGGCCTGGCTCGCAGTCTCTGCTCTAGTTCATCCCAAAGGTGTTCTATAGGGTTGAGGTCAGGACTCTGTGCAGGCCAGTCAAAGTTCTCCACCTCAAACTTGCTCATCCATGTCCTTATAATTCAAGCAGAGACTGCGAACCATATTTTTTTGTCCAACATCAGTGCCTGACCTCACAAATGTGCTTCTGAAAGAATGGTCAAACATTCCCATAGACACACTCCTAAACATTTTGGACAGCCTTCCCAGAAGAGTTGAAACTGTTATAGCTACAAAGGGTGGGCCAATTCAATATTGAACCCTACAGACTAAGACTGGGATGCCATTATAGTTTATGTGTGTATAAAAGTGGGCATCTCAATACTTTTGACAATATAGTGTAGTATGAAGGTGGGTTTTGGTACATTTTTATGAGTTGATTTGATGATTGGAAAAAAAAAAATATTACCTAGGAGTGGGGGGTGTCTGGGAGGAACAAGACTTTTTTTGCTTGAAGTTTATTGGATACCTAGTGATCTTGCCACAAAGGTCCCCCGTCCAGGCCAGGGCGTTGCTGAAGACTCCATCCAGGCCAAGGTGTGATTCCCAATGCCAGGGTGTGGTTCTCAACTCTGTCCAGGAGGCATAGGCTGGACAGAGCTTAGGTTGAGGCTGCTTCCACACATTACATTGGGTTTTTATGTGATGTTCAGCCCCTGGGACTTCTTTTTCTTCTTCGCTTCCTCATTGACTTCTATGGAGCTTTTTTCCTGCCTGCACTCCTAGCGGTTGTCATCATATAAGAACCTACTAGAGCCTGAAGCGGCACCCTCAATTTCTTTGTATGAGGACATATAGGTAGATTCACACACATTGGCCTAAACTTGCGGCGGGGTAGCTTAGCATGTTTAGGCTACGCCGCCGTAAGTTAGCTAGGCAAGTACATGATTCACAATGTACTTGCCTGCTAAGTTACGGCGGCGTAACCTAAAGCGGGCGGGCGTAAGGGCGCCTAATTCAAATGTGTGTAAGGGGGCATGTTTTATGTTAATGGGGCTTGACCTTACGTTTTTTTACGTTTTTTTTTAATTGCGCATGCGCCGGGCGCCTACATTTCCCAGTGTGCATTGCGGCTAAGTACGCCGCACGGGCCTATTGATTTGGACGTGGACGTAAACGACGTAAATCCTGATTCACGGATGACTTGCGCAAACGACGTAAAAAATTCGAATTTCGACGCGGGAACGGCGGCCATACTTAACATTTCCTAATCCAACTAGAGCTAAGCTCTAACTTCTATCTCTAACGTAAACGGCGTAAATGTACTGCGGCGGCCGGGCGTACGTTCGTGAATCAGCGTATCTACTGATTTGCATATTCTACGCCGACCGCAATGGAAGCCCCACCTAGCGGCCATCCGAAATATTGCAACCTAAGATAGGACGGCGCAAGCTGTCGTATCTTAGATATGTTTAAGTGTATCTCTGATTGAGAATACACTTAAACATAAGTTGGCGTAGATTCTGAGTTAGGTCGGCTTATCTACTGATAAGTCGGCCTAACTCTTTGTGAATCTACCTAATAGTGCTTTAGCACTTTAGATCACTGATGTGTCCATAGCAGCTTTCCAACCTCACTGACTAGTGCCCTTTATTTGCTGTAGAGACCCTTTTAGCAGTGCCGCGGGCTTCATTTAGGTTGCGATATTAGGACCCTTGTTATGTGACCTGGACTGCAGGTCCTAAGTCTACCAACTAAACTAAAAAAATGTCTTTAAATTACCCATTTACTTTACTAGGTTCCACGAGGACAACTGAGGCATACTTATGTCGTTAGCTCCTCATTTTTGTTCCCATTGACAGCAGTGTAGCAAATGAACAGCTTAAACAGAAATATGGTTATCATCTTTGAAGCAATGAAGATTCTACAGGAAATACATATTGTTATGCTTATCACAGTTACAGATGTCATTGTTGTTTTTGTGTAATGTCAGGAGAGAAGTGTGGGGAAATGTCACACTTGCATATGTTGCAGTCTTGTTAGATCCCTGTCAGGGGACCACATTAAATGAGCCATTTCTATCTGAAGTATGCTAATCAAAATAAAATCAGAGATCTGTATGCAGTACCCAAACAAATGTGTTTACAGGGCTCCTAATCTTCTTAATAATGTAATGTTTCAATAAATAAACAAACTTTAGGTCTAGTATATTCGCTTGCCAAATGCCCCATGTAGGAGTATGGCGGCAGAGCAGCTCTCCTGTGGCGGATCACATACCTAGTACATGATCCAGCACTTACAGGTAGGGGGCGTGCGCACGCACTGGCTGTGCTGTGATTAGTCACAGCACAAGCCGATCAGCGGTATGCCGGCCAATGAATGGCCACCGGCACCCACTGATCGGTGAGGAGAAAGACAGGACAGAGCTCTGTCAATGTAAACAATACAGAGCTCTGTCCTGCCAGCTGGCACAAGCCTTAGTAAAAGCACCTCACATTGAACACATCAAGCATTGTTAGACACACATTTAACTCTCTGATCTCCCTAGATGTTAACCCCTTCCCTGCCAGTGTCATTAGTACAGTGACAGTGCATATTTTTAGCACTGATCACTGTATTATTATCACTGGTTCCTACAAAGTGTCAGTTAGTGCCAGACTGCATGGCATACTATCACAGCCCCACCGCCATTACTAGAAAAAAATATTTAAAAAATTCCAGTATATGTACCATCGTTTGTAGAAGCTATAACATTCGTGCAAACCAATCAATATACGCTTTTAGAATTTTTTTTTTACAAAATATATGTAGCAGAATACATATTGACCTATATTTATAAAGAATTTCGATTATTTTTTTTTTATTGGATATATTTTATAGCAGAAAGTAAAACATATAGTTTTTTTTCAGAATTTTCAGTCTTTTTCTGGTTATAGCGCAAATTTTTTAAACCCAATAGTTATCAAATACCACCAAAAGAAAGCTCTATTTCTGGGGGAAAAAACTATATCAATTTAATTTGTATACAGCATTGCACGACCGCACAATTGTCAGTTAAAGTAACGCAGTTACTTGAAAAACAAAAAATGACCCGGTCATAAAGGAGGGACATACAGGCTTCAAATTCAGAAGCAAGTGAATATATCTTGAGGGATATAATAGAGAGGCGTGCTTAAATAATCCCATGTTCCCTTGACAGTCAAAGGGCCTGGTATGGATTGGGGGGATTCCCAAGCCGTTTTTTCAATTTTTCTATTACTGACAATATTTTTTTTTCACTCAGCTGTCAGCAAGAAGCCCATAAAGAGCTAAAAACTAATTTGTTGTTAAGGATGCAGTGGCCGGCTTCCCAGCCCGTTCCTTAACAACCTTAACAACCAGGCGATGTTCGGGCCGCACTTTTACTCGGTTCAAACTGTTCATTTGGGCTTGTGTTTATGGCATCAATTTGGCATTGGTTTGAGACTCTATGTGAGAAGTGATCTCAAAGCAAGCGTGAAAGAGGACCTGGTTGATGGAGAGTGTGATGAGTCTGAAGCATTATGGATGGAACTGCATATAGATGTGCATAGTTCAAAGTTAATCATTGGAGTTTGTTATAGACCACCCAATGTTAACGAGAAGGTGGAGACTCAGCTCCTTGCACAGATGGAAAGGGCTGCAAGGGCTGGAACAGTAATAGTAATGGGGGATTTTAACTACCCAGAAATTGACTGGAGTAATGGCACTGCTGGGACAGTTAAAGGGCAAAAATTTACAAACCTATTGCAGGACAATTTTATGGTCCAGTTTATTGAGGCCCCAACTAGGAATGATTCTCTATTGGACCTAGTAACCTCAAACCATGCAGAGCTTATTACTAATGTTCAGATAAAGGAACACCAGTGATCATAACATGATTTCATTTGATGTTGGCTGTAAGCAAGAAATGCATACGGGAAAGATAAAAACACTTAACTTCAAGAGAGCAAATTTTCCAAGGATGAGGGCTGCTCTCGCTTTATTGGCATCGATAAACACAGAACAGAAATGGGAATGCTTCAAAAAGACCTCACTGCAAAGTATATTCCCATGGGCAATACGTTTAAAAGGCTAAAAATAAAACCTATGTGGCTCACGATCAAAGTTAAAAAAGCTATAAACAATAAGAAAAGAGCTTTTAAAAAATATAAAAATGAAGGAACACTAGTGTCGTTTAAATGTTACAAAGAATTTAAAAGAATATGTAAAAAGGAAATCAAGGATGCAAAAATTCAAAACGAACCACAGATTGCAAAAGATAGTAGGACAAACCCCCAAAAAATCTTCAAATATATTAACCCCTCTGGCGGTATTCCCGAGTCTGGCTCGGGGTGGAATTTCAGAACTGAAAGCGGTAACCCTGAGCCAGACTCGGAATCGCCTTGCAGCATCCACAGGCATGGTTTTCTTACCTTGTCCCTGGATCCTGCGATGCCTCTCCACTGTGTGATCGAGCGGTGTCCTCGCTCGATTCACACAGTGCCTGTGTGCCGCCGAGCTCCGTTCCCTGTGACGTTACGACACACGGGGGCGGAGATCGGCGCCAAATTCAAAAACGTAAATAAACACATTACATACAGTATACTGTAATCTTATATGTAGCGCTAACCCCTCAGGAGCAACTGGTTAGAATTGGGACGGCATGTTATGTTACCTCTGTGATATGTCTAGGGATGATGATGATGATGAGATGCAATGTCCAAACAGCAGGGTGTCGTTTTCTGTGCTTTTATTTCTTGCCCAACATGGCAAACAGTTAACTTGAGGTAGATAGAAATAGGTTGGTGAAAGGAGAATTTTCAGATTCAGGCCTATGGATAACGGAAGCAGTCTTGCCTCCAATGGGACTTTAACTCACATCGCCACTCCAGCCGGAGTGGGCAAAGTGCACCTGGACAGGCCTCTCACACCTACCTGGCAGAGTATCACTTAGAACTTCTGAGAAGGAACAAGTCTCTGTCACCGACTTGGCTCTAATGGAATTAGAATTAGGAGTGGAACCTCTGCCACAGGCCCTCTACTCAGGAACGTAGGTAATAGAGCGAATCCTCTCAGCGAATATAATTTGCCTGAATCTCCCTCAGGTAGACTTCTTGGTTTTGGGGTCACCGACTGACAAGTTACAGCATACAACTTCTCAGTGTCCGGCCACCCAGATCCCTCGATGGATCGTCAAAGCCCTGTTGGATCACCTGCCTCCGGGCTCACCTCAGGCTCACCTCACCCACCGAACAGCACAACTCGCCTGGGATCTTTTGGAACACAGAATGGAACCACAGAACAGCCCAGCCCGGCAGAAACGCAATTTACACAAATCAACATGGATGAGAGCAAAGTAACTCTCTCATCCCCCTCTAAATTTAACATAGCACCTGTACTGAAAGTACACAGGCGCTACATATAGATTACAGTACTGTATGTAAAAATACACACCCCCTTTGTCCCTAGTGGTCTGCCCAGTGTCCTGCATGTACTTTTATATAATAAAAACTGTTCTTTCTGCCTGGAAACTGGAGATTGTCCATAGCAACCAAAAACTGTCCCTTTATGTCAAAAGTGGTTTTAGACCAGCTAGAAAACAGCGATAATAAATTATAATCACTTGCAGAATTGAGCGATAGCGATTTGTGGGGAAATTCGTCATCAAAAAATAAAAGTAAGGATAGTGACAATTCTGCAACTGAGCAAATTTCAGTGTTTTTGATTTATATACATTATTGAATAATTCTTATTATAATTATATTATTATTTGTAATAATTATTTATAGTTATTTATTATATTATAATTTATGATTTTGTTTTTCAAATTTTATTATACCCGGGATGTCTACTAGACTCTTGTTTGGACAGATTTAAGTGAGTTATTCCTAAGAATTGCAGGCCTACAATATAAAACGCCAAATTTCCTTGCAAAATAATGGTACCGCTTTCAGCACCTAAAACCAGAAAGAATCATACCGCCAGGGAGGTTAATAGTAAAAAGGTCAGGTCTGATCATGTAGGCCCTTTACAAAATAATCTAGAGTGGGTGACTGGGGACAAAGAGAAGGCTAATTTATTAAATCGTTTCTTCGGCTCTGTGTATACAAAGGAGCATTGGGGAGCTCATGTCCATAGTGGGGATGTTTTTGGCACAGCCCCAAATGATCCAAAATGGCTCAAAAGTAATATGGTTCAGAAACATTTAGACAGAATAAAGGTGGATAAAGCACCTGGGCCTGATGGCATACACCCACGGATCCTAAAAGAATTGAGCTCTGTAATTTCAAAGCCATTGTATCTAATTTTTAGGGACTCATTAATGACGCAGGGCCAATGTGGTGCCTATATTTAAAAAGGGAACAAAGGGCCAAATTCTCAAAAAACCTGCCTAACTTAACTTTCAGCAGTTAAGTTACACTGACTTAAAATCTCTACCTAAGTGCCCGATCTTCAAAGCACTTACCTAGAAATTTCAGGCCGTGTAACTTAAGTGCCGCCGTCGCAAGGCGGTCCTCCTCTCCGGGGGGCGTTTAAAATTTAAATGAGGCGCGCTCCCGCGCCGGCCGTACTGCGCATGCGTGTGACGTCATTTTCCCGACGTGCAGCGCGCGAACGTAATTAACGCCGGGTGGCTTTGAGAATTGCGACGGGACACTAAAGTTGCGACGGGTGAAAAAAAATATACGCGCCGGGAAAACAAATAATTATAAAAAAAAATGACAGCGTCGCTCGGCATGCATTCCTGAGAGGGAGAACTCCATGCCAATTTTCAAAGAAAAAACCGGCATGGGTTCCCCCCCCAGGAGCATACCAGGCCCTTAGGTCTGGTATGGGTTGTAAGGAGACCCCCCCACGCCGAAAAATCGACGTAGGGGGTCCCCCTACAATCCATACCAGACCCGTATCCAAAGCACGCTACCCGGCCGGTCAGGAAGGGAGTGGGGACGAGCAAGCGCCCCCCCCTCCTGAGCCGTGCCAGGCCGCATGCCCTCAACATGGGGGGGTTGGGTGCTCTGGGGCAGGGGGGCGCACTGCGGGCCCCCCCACCCCAGAGCACCCTGTCCCCATGTTGATGAGGACAGGACCTCTTCCCGACAACCCTTGCCGTTGGTTGTCGGGGTCTGTGGGCGGGGGCTTATCGGAATCTGGGAGTCCCCTCAAATAAGGGGGCCCCCAGATACCGGCCCCCCACCCTAAGTGAATGGATATGGGGTACATCGTACCCCTACCCATTCACCTGGAGGCAAAAAGTAAAAGTTAGTAAACACACAACACAAGGGTTTTTAAAATAATTTATTATTCTGCTCCGGATGCCCCCCCTGTCTTCTTTATTAGCTCTATTACCAGGGGGGGCTTCTTCTTCCACTCTCCGGGGGTCTTCTTCCACTCTCCGGGGGGGGGTTTCTTCTTCCGCTCTCCGGGGGGGGGCTTCTCCGCTCTCCGGGGGTCTTCATCTCTCTTCTCCCCTCTTCCGCTGTTGACTCGGCGAACCCCAGTTCTTCTGCAGATGTCCGGTGCCTTCTTCTTCAGCGCTGGCTGCCTGCTATCTTTGTGTGTTAGCTCAATTTCTAACAGGCAGCCGGCGCGGTCTTCTGTGACGTCAGGGTCTTCTCTTCTGTTCTTCTCCCCTCTTCCGATGTTGCCTCGTCGCCTCTTGTCGCTGTAATGATGGAAGCGCGCCTTGCATCCCATTTATATAGGCATCACCGTCCCATCATGCTCCGGTAGGTACCCACGTGGTGGGTGCACGTGGGTAGGCACCCACCACGTGGGTACCTGCCGGAGCATGATGGGACGGTGATGCCTATATAAATGGGATGCAAGGCGCGCTTCAATCATTACAGCGACAAGAGGCGACGAGGCAACATCGGAAGAGGGGAGAAGAACAGAAGAGAAGACCCTGACGTCACAGAAGACCGCGCCGGCTGCCTGTTAGAAATTGAGCTAACACACAAAGATAGCAGGCAGCCAGCGCTGAAGAAGAAGGCACCGGACATCTGCAGAAGAACCGGGGTTCGCCGAGTCAACAGCGGAAGAGGGGAGAAGAGAGATGAAGACCCCTGGAGAGCGGAGAAGCCCCCCCCGGAGAGCGGAAGAAGAAACCCCCCCTGGTAATAGAGCTAATAAAGAAGACAGGGGGGGCGTCCGGAGCAGAATAATAAATTATTTTAAAAACCCTTGTGTTGTGTGTTTACTAACTTTTACTTTTTGACTCCAGGTGAATGGATAGGGGTACGATGTACCCCATATCCATTCACTTAGGGTGGGGGGCCGGTATCTGGGGGCCCCCTTATTAAAGGGGACTCCCAGATTCCGATAAGCCCCCGCCCGCAGACCCCGACAACCAACGGCAAGGGTTGTCGGGAAGAGGTCCTGTCCTCATCAACATGGGGACAGGGTGCTCTGGGGTGGGGGGGCCCGCAGTGCGCCCCCCTGCCCCAGAGCACCCAACCCCCCCATGTTGAGGGCATGCGGCCTGGCACGGCTCAGGAGGGGGGGGCGCTCGCTCGTCCCCACTCCCATTCCTGACCGGCCGGGTAGCGTGCTTTGGATACGGGTCTGGTATGGATTGTAGGGGGACCCCCTACGTCGATTTTTCGGCGTAGGGGGGGTCTCCTTACAACCCATACCAGACCTAATGGCCTGGTATGCTCCTGGGGGGGGAACCCATGCCGGTTTTTAAAAATTGCCGTGGAGTTCTCCCTCAGGAATGCATACCAAATGCCGTCGCTTGAATGGGCCTTTACAAGGTGTGACTAACTTTACACATTATAAAACCAGCCCTAGTTTTGCGCAAGCAAATTCGGAACTTACGCAGAAATCACAAGGATGAAATGCTTTGAGAATCTGCTTAAGTCCTCATTTGCATACGCAAAGCTGCATTTCAATGAGAAATGCCCCCAGTGGCGGATGCGGTACTGCATCCTAAGATCTGACCGTGTAAGTGTCTTACACATGTCAGATTTTCTGCCTAACTTTGGAAAAAGCCTTTTGAGAATCGTTTCCAAAGTTAGGCACAGACTGAACAGCAGTTAAGTCTGCGTATCTCTTTTGGGAATCAGGCCCAAAGTCTTTACCAAGTAACTATAGACCTGTTAGTTTAACTTCTATAGTTGAGAAGATACTGGAGAGATTAATAAAAGACCACATAGATGAGTTCTTGCTGGAAAAAACTATTTAAGCAACAGACAGCATGAATTCATGAAAGACAGAAGTTGTCAGACAAACCTGATTTCTTTTTATGAAGAGGTAAGTAAAACCTTGGATAGAGGGGTGGTGGTGGACGTGGTATACCTGGATTTTGCAAAAGCGTTCGATACAGTTCCCCACACACGGCTCATGTGTAAGGTAAAGTCTACAGGATTGGAAAGATGAGTTTGTAAATGGCTAAAAGACAGAATTCAGAGTAGTGGTTAATGATTCTTACTCTGAATGGTCTAAGGCAGGGATCCTCAAACTACGGCCCTCCAGCTGCTGTAGAACTACACATCCCATGGGGCATTGTAACACACTGACATTCACAGACATGACAAGGCATAATGGGAATTGTAGTTCCTGAACAACTGGAGGGCTGTAGTTTGAAGACCCATGGTCTAAGGTTATCAGTGGTGTACCCCAAGGTTCAGTGCTGGGACCTTTACTTTTTAATATCTTTATAAAATGATATAGGGTCTGGGATCAAAAGTAACATTTCTGTCTTTGCAGATGACACTAAGCTATGCAGTGGAATAATGTCCTTACAGGATGTCTCCAATTTACAAGCCGACCTCAATGCTGTGTCTAATTGGGCAACTATGTGGCAGATGAGGTTTAATTTTGATAAATGGAAAGTTATGCACTTGGGGGCTAAGAATATGCATGCATTATACATACTAAGTGTAGTACAACCGGGGGAATTCGTAGTGGAGAGGGATCTGGGGGTTTTGGTAGATCATAAGCTCAATAATGGCATGCAATGCCAAGCTGCGGTTTCCAAAGCGAGCAAAGTCCTTTCTTGTATTAAGAGAGGTATGGACTCCAGAGAGAGAGAGAGATATCATTTTGCCTCTGTTCAAACCATTAGTAAGACCTCATCTGGAATATGCAGTTCAGTTTTGGGCCCCAGTTCTCAAAAAGGATATCGGGAACTGGAGAAAGTGCAGAGAAGGGCAACCAAACTGATAAGAGGCATGGAGGAGCTCAGCTATGAGGAAAGATCAGAGGAACTGAATTTATTCACTCTTGAGAAGAATGGGGGGGGGGGATATGATCAACATTTACAAATATATAAGGGGTTCATATAGTGAACTTGGTGTTGAGTTATTCACTTTACGGTCTACACAAAGGACAAGGGGGCACTCTTTACGTCTAGAGGAAAAGAGATTTCATCTCCAAATATGGAAAAGTTTTTTCACAGTAAGAGCTGTGGAATAGACTCCCTCCAGAGGTGGTTCTGGCCAGCTGGGTAGATTGCTTTAAGAAAGGTCTGGATACTTTCCTAAATGTACATAATATAACTGGGTACTAACATTTATCGGTAAAGTTGATCCAGGGAAAATTTGATTGCCTCTCGGGGGATCAGTAAGGAATTTCTTCCCCTGCTGTAGCAAATTGGAGCATGCTCTGCTGTTTTTTTTTGCCTTCCTCTGGACCAACTGTTGGTATAGAATTGGGTAAATGGCATTGTACGATATATATATATATATATATATATATATATATATATATATATATATATATATATATATATATATTGTTTTATGGTTGAACTAGATGGACTTGGGTCTTTTTTCAACCTGACTATGTAACTATGTAACTTATATGGTTATTAGAATTCACTGACAGGTGTATTTGATCTGCAATTGACCTCCATTTGACTGACTTCAAGCGAGTTTAGCATCCCTAAAGGCTTTTTTATTGGCAATGCGAAACCCATTTGAGGCAGACAAAGCCCATAAACAGCAATTAAAAATCAAAAAGGAAAAATTATGTGCAGTAACCCAAAGTAGCCAATAACATTTTAGTTTGCTATGGTCAGGTCAATGAAAAATTCTAATTGGTTTTAATTTAAAGAATGCATTTATTTGTATTATTCTTTACCTTTTCAAATGTGCTCCTATTGTCTTGTACTTATAGTGGGAAAGAAAAATATGAGCAAACACTTTCTCATCTAGAACTTGAGATTCTGGCTGAGCTTGCTCATTGTGTTCTTTCATTTAGAAGTACGGTAAATCCCTGCCAAGCTCTGATAGGGTCTTGGCTTCATTACCACTGTGGGACACAACATTTTTTCCATAATGCACTCAATCAGAAATTGATCTTTCTGATGACAGATATCTAAAATGGCATTTCAAGGACAGGCAAATGTTATTCTCGTCTATTTTTTTTTTAAGTCTAATTATGCAAGATGAAAATGTCTTCCACAACCATTAATGCCATTTTTTCCAGGCAAGGAAATATGGTGCTATAGTACTATGGTTTCATAGAAGCAAAAAAAATGTGGAACTGCCAGCACTTGTGATGCACAATCGGGAAGTTCTAAACTTAATGCCAGCAAATGTTAATGACAATTTTAAAGTTAGAATGCTCTTTTGGAGGGTGCTAAATGTGAAGCAATTAATTGTGTCTAATGGCAAGTGAGCTCGTCCTTTAGAAATGAATAACAAATCAATATTTCCCCATCTGAAAATGGACAAAGCTTATAGAGCCTAGCAACTTGTAATGTTACTTAGGCCTGGGTTTTCTATTTAGAAGTTCAGATGTGTGGGACCTCCTATAAAAAATATTGTATGTGTGCAGCAATATGATTTAGGATTGGGTATTCTACTTTCTTTTGTCCCCTACTTTTAATCAACTTCCTATTAAAGCCTTAAAATGCATTTATGATCTGGACCTGCATTTATTGCATGCTACAAGTAAATGGGTTACCTGGGACAAGATTTTTCTATCAGGATGTCACTCAAGGCCTTAGAGAATTAAGAATGGTACCATTTAGCAGAGGATCAGGATTTCCTGGCTACCCTGGTGCTGCAGTGGATAAGTAGATATAAGTGCTGCCAGGAGAGGCTCATGCTCAATTACACGTATTCTCTAAGAACACCCCTACGGTTAGATTTTACTTTTAGATGTGAAAATGTTACTAATATTGTGCAGTGCATCTAATGGAAGAGGGATGCCGCTCTAGGAAGGGTGTCTGGAAATGTAGCTCTCCTCAGAATAGGAACAGCAGGTGCAGGCTAAGCATAGGCAATTAGATGAGGAGAAAATTCTGGACAGCCACATTTAAAATCGATGCCTTTATTAAAAAAAGAGATAATAATCCCAAAAGTACAAGCCACAGCAAACAACGGAATACAGGAGTTGACGCGTTTCACACTTTCAAAAGTGCTTATTCAGCTATGAATAAGCACTTTTGAAAGTGTGAAACGCGTAAGCTCCTGTACTCTGTTGTTTGCTTAGGCTTGTTTTTTTGGATTATTTCCTGCTTTTTTAATAAAGGCATTGATTTTTGAGTGAGGCTGTCCAGAATTTTCTCCTCATCTAAGTGCAATATCTAACCTAGATTGTTTATGTAGGCCCTAAAATTACATAAGTTTTGATGATCATGGTTTGTGGCCAGCTTAGATTTCTTTACTTCAGTTTTCATTAACTAGTTCCCATATATATTTTATGTTTAACCAGTCCCACAAATTTTTTTGTGTTTTATACATACCTCCCAATCGTCCCTGATTCGCTGGGACCGTCCCGGAATTTGATCCATGTCCCGGGGTCCCAGTGAATAATGGCTGAGTCCCGGCACACCCTTGACATTGTTCCCGCACACCACGAGCTACACTTTGCAGTGCAGCCAGCATCTCTCCCCGGCTGCCTCTGACTCAGAGTGCAGAGCAGAGTGCACTAAACCCGCCCCTCCTCCTCCTGTGTTTTCCTTACACAGAGGAGGGGGCAGGGGGGCAGCACACCACTCTGCCAGAACGTGGCTGATCTGAGACCTGCAGAGGATGGAGGCAATGAAAAGAAGGTGAGGAGGGAATAGATGGAACCAGGATGGGATAAGGGGGAAGGATGGAGCTAGGATGGGATCAGGGAAAGGATAGAGTTGGGATGGGATCAGGGTGGTTGATGGAGCCGAGGTGGGATCGGATCAGGCGAAAGATGGAACTGGGATGGGATCGGGGAAGGATGGAGACGGGACAGGATCTGGGGAATGGATGGAGTTGGGATGGGATCGGGGGAAAGGATGGAGAATGGATGGGATTGGGGTGGTGAATGGAGCCGGGATGGGATTATGGGAATGGATAGAGTTGGGATGAGATCAGGGGAATGGATAAAGCTGGAATGGGATTGGGGGAATAGATGGAACTGGGATGGAATCAGGGGAATGGATGGAAATGGGATGGAATTGGGGGAATGGATAGAGCCGGAATGGGATCGGGGGAATGGATGGAGTTGGAATGGGATCAGGGAAATTAATTGAGCTGGGATGGGATCAGGGGAATAGATAGAGCTGGGATGGATTTGGGGAAGGGATGGAGCTGGAATGGTATTGGGGAATGGATGGAGCCAGGATGGGATAAGGGGAATGGATGGAGCCGGGATGGAATCGGGTGAATAGATGGAGTTGGGATGGGGAGGGGTGGATTTTGTTTAACCACATCCCATAAGCCCCTCACACTGCTAAGTGCTTGGCTATGCCTGCATGTCTTGTCCCTCCTTCAGTACTCCTCATTCTGAAGTTCAAATGTTGGGAGGTATGTTGTATATAGCATTATGAGATATTGCAATTTTTGCTGCACTCTTGATTGCAGCATATACTGTATGCTATAGGATTAAGTATACCATTTTTGATATTATATGACAGGTCAGTTTTCGGCATCATGCACATGGATTTCATAAAATCTGTTCCTGACTTGAAGAGCTATTAAAAAATAATTGATGCTAGTGCTGTGAGTAGACTCAACTTTTGTATAAATAGTTAAACTTGACTGACATTTTGTCTTTAAAATCCTGAACAGTCCCCCTCTCCCCCCCCCAAAAAAAGTCTCTTACTCACCAGTTATGTAAAAATTATGAAGTAAGTGAGAGAGGCTAATGCCCTGTACACACAATCGGTCCGATGAAAATGGTCTGATGGACCGTTTTCATCAGTTAACCGTTGAAGCTGACTGATGGTCAGTCGTGCCTACACACCATCAATTAAAAAAACGATCGTGTCAGAACGCGGTGATGTAAAACACAACGATGTGCTGAAAAAAACGAAGTTCAATGCTTCCAAGCATGCGTCGACTTGATTCTGAGCATGCGTGGATTTTTAACCGATGGACGTGTCTACAAACGATCGTTTTTTTTTCTATCGGTTAGGTATCCATCGGTTAAATTTAAAAAAAGATTGCTTTTTTTTAACCAATGGATAAATAACCGATGGGGCCTACACACGATCGGTTTGGTATGATGAAAGCGGTCCATCAGACCGTTCTCATCGGTTTGACCGATCGTGTGTACGCGGCATAACTGTTTACAACCTTATTCTCACCAATGACCCCATGCAATTGATAATGGCTGAATGATTTTTTTTCAAAGTATAAACTGTTCAATTTTTTTTCACATTGTCATGAAGCTTACTGCCCATTACAGAAAGGTGTGACAGTATAGGAGTTCACAGAGTACTGTTCCGTATGTAAACACAAAAAAACACAGTTTTTGCCTGCTGCAGCAGATTACGTAATTTCCAAGAGCCGCTAGATAGATGGGAACTACTACCATCTCCCAACGGGAACCTGCTCTGACTGAACCCAAGAATGCTTGCTTTCTATAACAAAGATGGCTCCTGTTGGCTCTCTCTCTGCCACAGTTTTATGCTTGATCTTTTGCTGGTAATTCGACTAGGCCTCCTTCCACCTTTGGTCTAACCTCAAATTTCAAGTTATGAAGAAGTTATCTCACCTTGGGATCATCGCCTGGTCTTTCCTTTATTAGCTGCTACCGGTGAAGCTAAAAAAAATGGCAGCAACCAGCAAGTCCCCATACAGCCCACTCAAACCATTTTTGTAGGTTACAAAGAGGGACACAGCACATATTATATCTTATATTCTTTCTCATGTCTGCCAAAATGAATGACTATCTAGGTTCATTAAAGAGGTCTCTTTGGTAAGCTCCCTCCTGAAATATTTCAGACACATTAAAGGTGCACTCACACTGTCATGGTTTAGTTGAACTGTGCCCGAGTTCAATTGTCAGCCTCCCCAATCCCCCCTTGGTCTGTACTCACATTGGACTAAAAAGCAGGGGTTCCCAGGCATACTTACATCATCGCCACTGCCAACCAGGCTACAGTGATCCCTTCTTCTGTGCTGAGTGATCTATGGAGAGTTCCGTATTGGGGCATGGTCTGCACTCACACTGAAGCAAGCCATATTGGACCACAAGTGAACCATGCCTGGGACCACCTCTTCCCAGTGTTCCTGAGCTCAGTACACTTAACTGTTCCTGGGTAAGGTTTGGAGCACTCACACTGCACAAATGAACCAGGCCAAGGGGGTGAGCTGTGCCTAGACTCGGTTTAAAACTGCCAGTGTGAGTGCACCTGAAAAACATGTTTGATGTATGAGATTGTAACGCCGTCAGCGTTACTTCCTCCTCATGGAGCGCAGACTTGTCACTTATGACAGTTGCGCTCCATTCAGATTCACGTCCGCGTCACTTCCGGTGCGCGGACGTCTGCGCTCCACGTTGGAACGCGGAAGTGCGTTCCAACGTGCGGCGCTCAGCTCAGCCACTGCCCGGGCTATTTAAACTCCCGGGGATGGCGGCAGGGTGTTCGGATATTCCTGTTGGACCCTGCCGCCATCTGGGAAACCCTGGACAAGCTACAGACTCGCTGTAGCACCTCTCTCCACAACTTACTCCTCCAAAGTCTCCTGTGTTTCACTATCCTGCTGGATACCATCACCACCTGTGCGGACTCCCTGGTATAGACTACCTCCTGAACTGCAAGTATATTTAAATACCAAACTACTGCTGTATATAGATACCACCACCACCTGTGCAGACATTCCGGTACAGACTACCTCCTAAACCGCAAGTATACTTGAAACCAGCTATTACAATAACATTGATTCCTAGTATATTCCAGAACTGTGTCTCTTACCTTAGACTTGTTATTATATACTAGCACCAGATACAGCAGACATATTTCACTCTATTGGTACCAGTGTGGAGATATCCTACTAGTAATACTACTACCCTGATTGTTGAATTTACTTAGACAAAGACTTATACTTGTAGTATCCAGATTGTTCTCATTAGTTAAGCTTAAGAGGAATTAAGCTATTACTCTTGTGTTTTGTTCCATAGAGGATATGATGATATAACCCCAAACTCTTATTGTTCAGTGAGAGTGATCTGGTGGTTCATTTCTGATAAGCCTCTACAGCTGCGGTCTAATCTCATATAGAGTCCTCTCACTGTCAGGGTCATAACAGAGATGATACAATTTGGCTTGGAAAGCACTTGACTCTTTAGCCAGAATAAATTTTACTCATCCCTGATAAGGCCATTAATACATTGCACTCTCTGGACCAAGTGAACTAAAAATAATTCACAGGTTTATGATGACAAAAGAACTTTGATAGCAGCTGGTGGTTCATTTTGCATCTTCTTTATTTCTTATGTGATGACGTTGTACATCAAAATATGTTATTGTTAGATCTCTTGCATGTACATCTGAATTCAATGAGCAGCTGAGTGAAGTTGTCATTGTATATAGTGGACATTATTGTACATCACATCCCATTGTGTCACATCAGGTAAAGGTTCAGAAAATGACAGCAGATTATGTCCACTGGATTTCTCTATGCCCTATATAACATATCTGTCAGTTCCATCATAATTAAAGTAATTGCGCTGTTATTACTCATGACAGCGGTGTCTCTGACATTGAAATTTCCTAACTGAATTTGTCCTAAAGAGTCAGGGATATAACATGCTAATGTTGGTTGTGGAAAGTCAAATCTATTTATTTAAAAAAAGCCATGGAGTATGCAGCAGCCCCAGAGAAATAAAATTCAGACACATATTAAGAAATGATGCAATGAAATAAGACTTCTACAACTGCAAAAAGAATGCTGCAGAATGTATTTGGCTGAATGCTATAAAACAGGATTACCTGTGAGAGCCGAGAATATAAAAGTTTCCAAAATTCCAACATGGTTGCCTATCATATTTTATTGAAAAAGCCAAGAACATTTCAAATTGGAACTGTATGTCAGAAGATTGAAATGATGGCTAATGCCACTGTGGCCAAGGTCTATGCCATTGGGAGAATATCTTTCTCATCTTTGTAGTTGTCAGGGCTGGGCTCAGCCCTTCCTTCTCTGAGCTGGCTGCTCAGCTGTCAGCTAATTGCCAGCTCCTATCTCTCAACAGTGACTCACCTGTTGATGATCCGGCTTATCAGTCCTGCCTACTAAAGCCTTCCAGTTCACTTGCTCTCTGCCTTCACCCTGGTCAACATCACAGAGACTCCTGCATTCCTGTTGAAGACTTGCTTGGCTGACACATCTCTTATGGCTCTTGATCCTGCTGGCTGTTCTACCACGTTCTTCTCTGGCTCTATGACATTTGGCTCGGCTGACTATCCGATCTGGTTCCTGAACTCTTTTTTTTGACTACGCTTACTCTGTTTATCTTATTATTATTATTATTATTATTAATAATAAACAAGTGTGATTTAACTGTACTTCTTGTCTCGGTCTGATGCATGGTTTCTGACAGTAGTCCAGCTGCTGGTCCCTCAAACCACTTAGATTATTGCTGCTTCCCTGTGAGGGCTGGCAGAGCTGCAGAAAGGGAGAAGAATTCTTGTTAGTTGGTGGACTTTAACTTTTTTTTACTTTTACTTTAACTTTTTTTGTTTTGGATAGACAGGAGAAAGATCAAAACACCTGTCAGGTTTATATTGCTGCCTGTGCCCCCGTTATGGGGAATCAGCCTCTCTGTTTGTCCTGTTTATCAATAAGAGTGAAAATAATTTCAAATCTCAAATTTTGAGTTGTCACCAGAACAGCGATAAAGGGGAAATCTTCCAATGGAGACACAAGGGATTTCCTGACTTTGGAGGGATTTCCTCTCACATCCTGTTGTGGCTGTGGGACAGGAAGCAAAGAGAAATCTCCCCAATGAGGCCAACACTTCCGGGGTGTATAACCCTCTCCTACTCTATCCAAAATGAAGAAACAACTTTTTCCTTTTAATTACTTTGAGGAAAAGGTGTTCCCTGCCAGTCAGTTATTGGATATGAGAGGAAAAACAGTGTGTTCTGGGTGTACTTTCCTAAAAGATAAGTGCACTTTAAAACAAAGTTCACAAGTAATTTTTGACCTACTCTTCCCCTCCCCAAATCCATACTTAACTCAAATTGAAGGCCTTGGCCTTTGGTGTTTGTTTACATCCAGTTGAAAAGTCTCATGTGCACCAGCTGCACATTTGCAGTAGCATCTCAAAGACTTCTATGGGGCAGTGTCCCAAGATGCTTGGCTAATGGAAAGGCACTGTGCAGGAATTCCTGATGTACAGAAGACTTTTGGAACATAATGTAAGCAATGGTATATGCAATCAATAATCTGTTTTTATTAAAAGTATGCCACACATATGTAAGGGTCTGTAAAAGTGTGCAGAGTGTTAATTGAGAATTTAGTGTCTTAACATGTGGTGACACCATTTTAGAACCTCATGTGTTATATATAAGTATTTGCATTTGACCAAGGACAGTTTTTCAGTTTTTGAACTTAAAAATAGGCAAAATAGTAAAATCGGTTTCCAGCGCCTTCTTACGTCTCTTCCGGTCTGCGTCAGCCTCTTGCACTCCCTACGCTGTTACGTCACACCTCGTGACTTCTTCAGGGGACGTGTAGGGAGTGTGAGAGGCTGAAGTAGACCAGAAGTGACCGGAAGAGATGAAAGAAGGCGCTGGAAATGCCGTGATTTTACTATTTTTCCTGTTTTTAAGTTTCTCAATGTAAGAGTCCACCTTTTAGGCCTCATGCACACTGGACGTTAAAAACGTTATAAAAACGTCAGTAGCTTAGCAGTGAGTATTTCAAATTTTTTCATCCAAAAACGTCCAGTGTGCATGAGGCCTAAGTGTTTAATAAAGCAGGTTTTCAATAATTTATAAACTACTACACTGTTGAAGGCCTCTTCTTCTCTCCTTCCCCACACTTATGCCCCATATTGTGGAGCGGACCGTGATAGGTTAGTGGAATAAGTTGGCCATCTGCAGGACAGCAGTTATTGACAGCTAGAGCCATCACGGAGTTGGAGAGTGTAGAAGAGAGGACTTGAAAATAACCTAGTTCGAGGCTGGATCATACGTATGGTTTATCAATGCGAATTGCTACACATTTTGAGGTGAGAGTTCTGGGAGACCACTGTGTGGATCACTCATTTTATTCAACTTTTGATTGTGGATAATCCAAAAGGGACTTTTGCATGAGAGCAATTTTAGCTGGATCACTTGTTCATTCACTATAGCTAGTATAGCCATTGCAGAGACTTTTACCCCATCTTTGCAGTGGGACAACATGGCCCAGATTCAAGTAGGGCGGCGTAAATTTAAGCAGGCGTAGCGTATCGTATTTACGCTACGCTGCCGCAACTTAGAGAGGCAAGTGCAGTATTCACAAAGCACTTGCGTCTAAAGTTATGGCGGCGTAGCGTAAATGTGCCGGCGTAAGCACGCCTAAATCAAATGAGGAAGAGGTGTGCGTGTTTTATGCAAACTAATCATGACCCCACGTAAATGACGTTTCGAACGAACGGCGCATGCGTGCGCATGCTCAGTATCACGTCGAATTTTCAAAGTAAATTACGCCCCGCTCAATGCTTAGTCAACGTGAACGTAACCTACGCACAGCCCCATTCACGGACGACTTACGCAAACTACGTAAAATACGACACTGTTCGTACGTTTCCGACGTCCATACCCAACATGACTTACCCCTGCTTTATGAGGGGTAACTTTATGCCGGCGTATGTCTTACATAAACGACGTATATTGATACGCCGTGCGCACGTACGTTCGTGATTCGGCGGATCTAGGTAATTAGCACATTCGACACGGAAATATATGGAAGCGCTACCTAGCGGCCAGCGTAAATATGCACCCTAAGATACGACGGCGTCTGAGACTTACGCCGCTCGTATCTAGGCAACTGTGAGGCGTATCTGATTCTATGAATCAGGCACCGAGTTGCGACGGCCCGCACTCAGAGTTACGACGGCGTATCTGGAGATACGCCGTCGTAACTCCTTTGTTAATCCGGGCCTATGTATTGATTGTTGTGTACCCATCTTTTATATTATTTTGCCACTCATGTTCACATTGCACGTCATTTATTATTTTCCTTCTACAGGGTGTTATTTAGAGTGATATCACTCCTTAGCGCAAAATCACTTTTTGCATTTATGATTGCTATGCCATTGAGTTAAAATCTCCAAATTCCCAACAATGATTTTCTAATAGGCCATTCAAACAAAATTGTAGAACACCCTTTTCAACACTTGAAGCAAAATTGGCACAAAAAAAATTAAATGAACAACTTATTAAAAGATTACAAAAAAACTGCTTTTGATGCAATATTTAGCATCAGTCCAGTGATTTACTATGTTAGATATTCTCAGCTTGCATCAAAACACTTTGTTTGAACCAAGGTTATTCTGGAACCGAACGAACTTGTGAATGGACAGTGAAAGGAGGAATAACACAGTGATAAGCCCTTCTATACAGGAACTGCTCAAGGATAATACTCGGTCACATTCAGGTACTTACATTGCATGAGGTTTAAAAATAGCTTTAATGATTGCAAAGTTGCAATAATTTGTGATTTTTATATTTGCCTAGACTTTAGCTTTAAATGGTTCCACTCCACCACACTATTAAAGCTAAATCCCTCCTCATTGGCCTACCTCTCTTCAGGCTATCACACTTCAATCATGAATGCTGCTGCCAGACTCATCCACCTCACGAACTGTTCAGTGTCTGCCATCCCTCCACTGGCTTCCCATTGCCCAACAAATACAATTCAAAACACTAACATACATAACATACAAAGCCATTCACAACTCTGCCCCGAGCTACATCACCAATCTTGTCTCCAAATATCACCCAAATCATTCTCTCCACACCTCCCAAGATCTCCTGCCCTCTAGCTCCCTTGTCTCCTCCTCCTATGCTCGTTCCAAGGACTTCTCCAGAGTGTCTCCCATCCTCTGTAACTCGCTAACCGGACCCTGTCCGGTTATCTCCTACTCTGCCCACTTTTAAACGATCCTTGAAAACTCACTTCTTCAGGGAAGCCTATCCTGCCTTCAGTTAATAACCAACTCTTCTATTTCTCCTTTCAGTCCATCCCTCACAGTTATTGCCATTTGTTCCACCAGCCCCTACCTTTTAGATTGTAAGCTCCCAGGAGCAAGGCCCTCCTAACCTTCTTGTATTAAATTGTATTTTTGCTGTATTCTCTCCCTTTATATTGTAAAGTGCTGCACAAACTGTGGGTGCTCTATAAATCCTGTATTATAATAATAATAATAATAATAATAATAATAATAATACAGTAATAATAATAAATTATAATAATACAAAATAAAAAACCTGACCAGACAGTTTCATATCTAGTAATTTCTCTGAATTATGCAGATTATAAAATATTAGCTAAAATAATTTCTGATCATATCCACATAATCCTTTGCTACTTGTTAATGCCAATAAATATGAAAAACAAACATATCACTATGACCATTCATATTGGCATCATCACATTTTATTGGTTACAGAGAGAAATGTCATTAGCATTTTTTTTGCCTCTTTTAAACTACAAATTGGTGAACAGAGAATTCAGTAATTCCTTTACTTCTTAAATACAGTGTATATCTCTATTTGTGAAACTGCTTATCAAAAATCTTCTCTCATCTCAAATCCAAAGGGCCATTGCTCACCTGGCTATTGACCCCCACACAGAACATTAGGTGGTTTACCGCAATTTAAATGGCATTCCTATACCCCTAATTCACAGAATAACATTATGGTATTTTTTCCTACTTATATTAATTTTTAATTTTTGTCTTTCCAAGCCTTTTTTTTTAGATTTTCAAAAACGTACCAATATCTCATAACGCCAAAGTTATGAAATCTTTTTATTGTCTCTTGGTCTAGAGCACAGGTGTCAAACACAAGGCCCGTGGGCCAAATCCGGCCCTCCAGGCCATTTCATGTGGCCCTGCAGCTGCAGGAGATCTTCAGCCCTCCTCTGGTTCTCCTCCAGACCCCTACTTTCTGCTTTCAATGGCCCAGATTCAAAAAGCACTTGCGCGGGAGCAAGTGTGATTTGCGCCGCGCAAGTACTGATTTGCTCCCATGCAAATTTGCCGCTGAATCTGTAAACCAGTTAAGCCAGAAATGCGGCCATTTTCCCGCGCACGCAGCCTAGCTGCTCCTGCGCAATTTTCGCGCAATTTTGCGCGGGGTGTAAGTTGCGCCTTCATGGAATTCCCTCAGCGAATATGCAAATTAGGTACTGCCGATGATTCAGAAACATGCGCGTGTGATGCGCACCTTGCGCTGGAAGCGCGCAAGCTTTTTTCCCTGGGCAAACTTGCTCCTGCTAAAAGCAGGGGCAAGTTAGCAAAAGATGGCCAAATGTCATCTGAAGGAGCGCGCAACTTCAGCAGCACCTAGACAGACGAGCTGAACAAGCAGAGCACCCACATTTTCGGGACCTCACATCTGTGCACCAACATGCCAGGGGCAGCTATGGTTCTTGATATTCTATTGACTGAGCCGACTCGTAGGAGGGCACGGGAGAGGATTTACAGAGGGCGCTACAACCTTTTTCAGATGACTGATACTGAGGTGTATCGCATGTTTCGCTTTAGCCCTGAGGTCATCCTTGAGTTGGTAACAATCCTGCAGGATGACATCAGCAGCCCGACCCATCGGGGACAGGCAGTGCAGCCACTGGTGAAGGTAGTGGCAACCCTTCATTTTTTGGCAACTGGCTCATTTCAGCGCACAGGTGGAGTGGTGGCGGGGATGTCCCAATCCAGCATGAGCAGGTGTGTGCACCAAGTGATCCCTGCAATACTCAGACGCATGGGCACACAATTTATCAAACCAACCACGGCTGACCTGCGGCAGAAGGCAATCAGTGATTTTTATGCATTAGCCAGATTTCCACGCACTGTGGGTGCAATAGATTGTACCCATGTGGCACTACGCCCCCCCGGCTCCTCGAGCATATCTACTGCAACAGGAAACATTGGCATTCGATAAATGTGCAGATGATTGTGGATGCACATGGCCTCATATGGCATGTCCGTGCCAAACACCCAGGGTCAAGCCATGACAGTTTTATTTACCGACACAGCCCCATCCCAACCGAGTTTGACCAGAACATGTATGGAGACAGCTTGCTGATTGGTGAGTGACATGGGTGTCAGGTATGACTGCCCCCCCCCCCATGATGCAGACATCACAAGGGGCACATGCACGACTAACATCCTCCTGTCTTTTCCCTTCCAGGTGACTCTGCATATGCCCTGGGACCTCACATGATGACCCAATTTCGTAACCCTCAAACACCAGGAGAGGAAAGATATAACGAAGCCCATGCACGTACCCGTGCGGTGGTGGAGCGCACATTTGGCATCCTTAAATCTCGATTCAGATGTCTGGATAAATCAGGGGGGACCCTATTGTATTCACCCAACTTTGTATGCCAAATCGTAGGGGCATGTAGTATTCTCCACAATTTAGCTCAAAGAAGGGGCATGCACATTGAGCTACGCAATGACCTTACCCCCGAACCACGCAACCCCCCCCCCAAGAAACACTACCGGATCTTCTGAGGGAAGAGCAATCCGGAATGGTCTTGTGGAACGTCTCTTTGCACATTAAACACACCCTGATCTTGTCACAAGTATAATGCATGTATGCACACCACTGTAGTCCCTAGCACACACCCGACACATGCACCCCAAATTGGATTAGACCCAACAATACCCCATGGTATTAGGGAGCAGCAACGCCGCGTCAAGGCTCCAATTATGTTGCTGTCCATTCATACACCTTTCACATGGCAGAGGGTGACATCCCTTTTCCAGCAGGAGTGCCACCCCCCCCCCCATTCACACACCAGTCACACTGTAGTATACACTCCTCACCGTGTGTAGGGACTACAAATAAATATCAAAACTCATATCCTGAGCATATAAAAAAAAAAAAAACTCATATCCTGAGCATATATAAAAATAATAAAAAAATCATATTCTGTGGGAAAAAAAATGTAGACATTAAATTATTTTTTTGTTTTTTTCTTTGGGCCAAGGGTGCCCCGGCTCCGTCTCCTCAATCTCCGTGGTGCGGAGGAGGCATGGGGTGGGGATGGAGGGGGGGAGGAGGGGGGGGAGGAGCATCAACCCCTACTTCCACACTCCTTGCAGGTGGTGGCTGCATGCCCTCCATGGCGTTGGCCAGGCGGGCAAGGATGGTGTTGGTCTGGGCCAACATCCGCATTTGGCGGGTGGTGGTATCCCGCTGATGCCGGCGGGTAACTCTCGCCTCCTCCTGCACTGCAGCGGTGTTGGCCTGCACAGCAGCGGTATTGGCCTCCACCGCAGCTGTCATCCTGCTTAATAAAGCTGGTGTGGTCTCCTGAGCCACCAAGCAGGTGACTATGGCCTTAGAGTTGCCACTAATTTCCCCCAGGCTCTGTGCGACATGTTTGTCCCGGTCCGCATGCAGGGTGAGGGCATGCTGCATAGAGGTGGAGGTGGATGCCATGCTGTCCGCCAGACGACGCACCTCTCCCACCATGGCCCCTATATCGCGGGTCTGCAGGGCCTGCTCCTCCAGCAGACCGTCACGGAGGCTGGAGGGTATATGCCTCGTTTTGGACAGAGCCTTCCTGGGAGGAGAGGCTCGGCCACGGACAGAGGGAGAAGGGGAGGGGTCCACAAGGGAGGGGCTTGCCCTGGAGGGGGATGACGTGCTGGGCGGGGGGGTGGTGGGTTGCACAGGGATGGTGGTATCCTCCTGGAGGGAGCCAGAGTCCTCCTGGATGAGGAAAAAGGAATCCTCCTCCAAAACAACTTGCTCCTCCATACTTGTCCCCGGTATGATCTCCTCCTGGACCAGCATAGCCAGAATGTCCATGGGGCCTGACTGGACCCCTGGCTCTGGTCTGGATGGGCTGGGTCGAGCCGCAGCCGAAGACGGCCCAGCTTCTTCTTCCTCATCACCACCTGTGGATGACACCAAAACTAAATATTTTGCTGGTGCAACACACTTCTCACATGTTCACTTGTACCCCCTCCCATGATGCACAGCAGATATGAAAGAAAAATAATACTTACATCTTCACTTCTACCCACAAATATGTTCACTTGTACCCCCTCCCATGATGCACAGCAGATATGAAAGAAAAATAATACTTACATCTTCACTTCTACTCACAAATATGTTCACTTGTACCCCCTCCCATGATGCACAGCAGATATGAAAGAAAAATAATACTTACATCTTCACTTCTACCCACAAATATGTTCACTTGTACCCCCTCCCATGATGCACAGCAGATATGAAAGAAAAATAACTTACCAGTCCCCAAGTTCCCAACAGTGGAGTCGTACCCTTCAAGTCCCTCCACCTGCTCCTGCACGAACGTTTGGGCAATAAGCTGCTCCTCCTGATTGAGCCGGATCATACATCGCGGCCCACCTCCCGTGCCACCGGTATGTTTCCTGATAAGAGCCAGTTTATCCCGGACCCTGCGCCTCATATCGTTTAATTTCTTCTGGATGTCATCCCAGGTACGCACTTCATTACCCAGGGCATTGATGTCCAGGGCAATGGCTTCATATATAGCCCATTAGGATGTCCATCTCCGCAGCCACAAAGTTGGCCTTCCTTTTTTTGGTCCCTTTGGGAGGTGCCATGTCTTGCAAATGGGCTGAATTTCCTTGCTCAGGGGGGGTTGGAAAAAGCAGGATGAAATTCAGCAAAGAACCTGCGCAAGTCTGCTCCTATTTATTTGCTCAGTGCAAGCAGTTGAGCAGGATTTGCCCTGAAATTAGGCTAGGCGCAGTTTGACGCATGCGCAGACGGCAGCGCTCTAACTGCGCATGCGCGCGCCCGGCGCAAACCTCTGCTGAGCCGAAAATTCCTCATTTACATAGGGGCACACCCACTTTGACTTGCACGGCCTTGCGCCCTCAGCTTTGCCTTAAACAGGAGCAAATTAACTGAACAAACGATTCCTGAATCAGGTGGCAATTTGGCAAAATTGCTCCAGCGCAGAGAAATTCAGCTGAGCAGCTCATGTGTAAGTAATGGGCAAATCTACCTGAATCTGGGCCAATGCATCTAGCTTCTTCCCAGCAGCAACATAAGAAAAGGGGGGTGCACTGTGATGTAAGGAATAGTGGAGGACTCAACTTCTGATGGAGGGGTGGCTCTTGACATCTAATGTAAGGGGAGGGGATGTGCTGGACATCTAATCTTACAGATACAACTGGCCCTTTTGAGAACAATCATAATGCTGATGCGGCCCACGATGAAATTGAGTTTGACACCCCTGGTCTAGAGTCATGCTTTGGTGGGATTTAGAATCCTGCATCAAGCCAGAGGGGCACAAACTTTAAACAAACTGGTGTTATACTATTTTTTAGTCTTTCTGAAGTCCTTAAAAATTTGCTTTCACAAAACCATATTAACGTATAAATACCATAATCAGAGATATTGACTTGTTTTCTATGCTGCATAAGGACAAATAACGATTTGGTTGTGAAAATATCAATGAATTCCCTTTTATTAAACAGATACTTTAATTTCAGGGAGCTTAAAAATGATTTTTAAACTGATAACTTTAAGACAACACTTTTGTGATTTCTCATAAAGTATGCCATATAATAAAAACCATAAGCTAAAAGCTATCTCCCTCTGGTCCAATAAGTTGGACAATATGCTGTCAGACTCAAATATGTCATCTCAGGCAATTGCTGGAAAAAATACCTTTTTGCAAGAACATTTGGATCATGCTAAATATCCATCAGGAGTTTTAGAATGGCTCACTCATCTTCCTTGCCTCATGATAGATGACATTTAAAATCCTACTCATACTCTTGGCAAGCTATCCCAATATACTCATACAGAAAAATATTCTTTAGATTGTTTCTGGATATTTTTCGCCTGTGAAATTTCTTTAAATAAAACTCAGAGTTTTACATGTGCAAGACTTTTGGTGCACTTTCAGAAAGTGCAACTAAACCCCAAGATATAATAGAAATCTATGGAAAAGTACAGATAACATGCACGAAAACCATGAGCACACTGTGGTCAAAGTACGGCAGGAGCAGTGTGAAAGCTCCCTTACAACCAATAAGTGGTGAAGGTTCAAGTCTGATCATTACACATTACACTTGGAAAGGAAAATTAAACACATTAAACACTTCTTGCAACAAATATCTGTATTTTCCATTAACACTGTTGAAATGATTTCCTCATGGCATTCGTAACTTGGAAGGGCTCAGAATAAAACACAGTCCTTTATCTTGTCAGGCATTTATCTTGTTGGAGCATTATGCCGCGTACAGACGGTCGTTTTTTGCGATGAAAAAAAACCGACGTTTGATGTGATGAAAAAAACGACGTTTTTGAAACTTCATTTTCAAAAACGACGTAGCATACAGACCATCGTTTTTCGAAAAATCTCTAGCAATGCGCGCTGACGTCCATCATGTACGACGGGACTATAAAGGGTAATTTACATGCGGAAGACGGCCTCTTTTGCTGATATCGTGTTGCTGCGTGTTAGTAAAAGTTTGGTGAGAGACGATTCGCGCTTTTCAGTGTTTGTGCTTAAAATTTCGTTTTCTGTCGTACAGTTTGTGTATTTGTAGTCGGATCTGTGATACAGTGCTTGTATTTAGGACGTATTTGTTTTGCAAGTGCGTTCTTGTGTGCACGTTGCTGTTTTGCAGGTCGTTCTTCAGAGGCCTTTCTGTACTTCAGGGCGTAATTTTTAGTCCGATCTGATTTGACGACCGTTTTCTAGCCATGTTGCGGGTACGTTCTCGTCGCCGAGATCGTGCTGTGCATGTTGTTATGATGTGTGCTGCATCCCGGCTCCGGTCCTTGAGGAGGAGGAGAAGGACTTTGTGGGCCAAGAACTGGTTTCTTTGCAGGGACCAGTTCTCTCATATGCCTCTGCTGCGGGAGATCCAAGAAAATAACCCTGATGATTTCAGGAATTTTCTTCGGATGTCTGACCCCGTATTCCAGCAGCTTTTGGCTTCGGTGTCGCCATATATCACCAGGCAGGACACCAATATGCGGGAAGCCATAACTGCTGAGCAGCGGCTAGTTGCTACGTTGCGATACCTTGCAACAGGGAGAAGTCTGCAGGACTTGAAGTTCTCGACGGGCATCTCCCCCCAGTCTCTGGGCGTCATAATCCCGGAGACGTGTTCTGCCATAATCCAGGTTTTGCAGGAGGACTATATTAGGGTAAGTTCTGTCCTTTAAATGCATAAACTATGTTTCTTCTTATGTTTTTTAAACAGTCCCTAATTAACCTTTTTTTAATAATATGCTGGTAATGTTACCTTTGTCTCCATGCATGTATTTTTTTATTTTTTTTGGTCCTACATGCATCTTTTATCTAGCCCACATGTCCATTTTGGGTTATTTTGTTAGTGGCAAACCCACCTAGCTTAGTCCCTATATCCCCCTTGATTTTTTCCCTCCATTGTAGTGCACGACCAACCCCCCCCCCCCCCAATGTTATTTTTGTAACTGTCTATTTGTACTAATTTGATGTTAAACCAGCATTTTTTGGAGGTCACAAACTGATCTTGGGGGGGGGCCCCCATCACACTTTTATGTTAATTTTTCTTACCATGAGAGGGTGTGATTAATCTGCTTAGTGATCCCTTAATATTGTTGTTTTTACAATAATACCTGAACTAATATTTTTTATTTTTAGGATCCAATAATCTTTGGTGATATTCTGTTAGTAATGTACTATCTTACAATTTATTTTCTGCTTTATTTACAGTTCCCCACAACACCACAGGAATGGCAGACTGTGGCAGCGGACTTCTCTCAGCGATGGAATTTTCCAAACTGTGGAGGAGCTATTGATGGCAAGCACGTCCGCATCGTGCCACCACCCCATTCTGGATCCCATTATTTCAACTACAAAGGGTTCCACAGTGTCGTACTGATGGCGGTGGTGTCTGCCAATTATGACTTTCTCTATGTTGATGTGGGGAAAAATGGGCGGATGTCAGACGGCGGGGTCTTTGCCGAGACCGAGTTTGCCCAACGGCTTCAGGCGGAGGACCTTGCATTGCCACGTGCGGAGGATAATGAAGAGGGGCTGCCCTTCGTTTTTATTGGTGATGAGGCGTTTGCCTTGGGTCCCCACCTCATGAGGCCATTTCCCCAACGTGCCCTCACCCATGAGAGGAGGGTCTTTAATTATAGGCTGGCCAGAGCCAGAAGAGTGGTTGAAAATGCGTTTGGCATTATGGTCAGTCGATTTCGCTTGTTTTTAACCGCCATAAACATGGCAGAATATAAGTGGAACAATATTATTTTATGTTGTTGTATATTACATAACTTTCTACGAAGACATTCTTCAAATTATTTGACATTATTGCCTGATGAGGGAGTTGATGTCCCAGAGGTGGCCCATGAGGCAGGCCATCCAGGCTTGGCCCCCCGAAACGCACGTGCAGTGCGCCAGGCATATGTTGACTATTTTATGGGTAGGGGGGCCATTCCAATGCCTGATCTTTGGTGAATGAACATAATAAATATTTTATGCAAGAAACATTGTATTTTTTTTTCTGATTGTTTTGAATGTTTGTGTATTTTCTTTGTCTCCTAGGTTATCATAGTTGCATGTGTTTTGGATGGACTAAATATCCTTCCTCGTTCTATGTTCCCAGCATAAATTTCACATTTTTTTAGGTTTAATGTCATCATTGATCTAAAATAACAAGCCACAAATATATTGATCTGCATAATTTTTATTTTACAAATTTTGTGAAACCAATTTTTCATTCTCACATATCTACATGTGTTTTTTGGTTGGTCGAACAAGTAAAATCACATTTTTTAATTTTTTTGGTTTTTTTTATCAATAAACATATAAAATCTTATTTTTTAATTTTTTATTTTTTTTTGATCAATAAACATATAAAATCTTATTTTTTAATTTTTTTGTTTTTTTTTGATCAATAAACATATAAAATCTTATTTTTTAATTTTTTTGTTTTTTTTGATCAATAAACATATAAAATCAGATTTATAATTTTTTTGTTTTTTTTTGATCAATAAACAGATAAAATCAGATTTATAATTTTTTTGGTTTTTTTTTTATCAATAAACATATAAAATCTGTTTTTTTAATTTTTTTTTTTTGATCAATAAACATATAAAATCTTATTTTTTAATTTTTTTGTTTTTTTTGATCAATAAACATATAAAATCTTATTTTTTAATTTTTTTGGTTTTTTTTGATCAATAAACATATAAAATCAGATTTATAATTTTTTTTTTTTTTTTTTTTATCAATAAACATATAAAATCAGATTTATATTTTTTTTTTTTTTTTTTTATCAATAAACAGATAAAATCAGATTTATAATTTTTTTTTTTTTTTTTTTAAATTCAAGAATGAGATGAAATCTTTTTTTTATTTTTATTTTTTGGTTTTTTTCACACCCTACCCAAAACATCCAGTAAATTTTTCAACTGGACCTCAACACTTTTAGCATTTTTTTGTATTTTCCGGGCTGCTATCTGTAGGTCTTCATTCTTTTCCCGGCAGGACCAAATTTCGGCAATGAGGAGCTGGGCAGTGTCCCTGTCAATTGAGGAGCCAGCACGAGTTGCTCCTGAAATGTGCAAGCAAACCATGTATTACAAATATGTTTCTCCTACATCTACATTACCTGTGTATCTTTTGAATATGATACTTTACCAGATGTGGTGGCAGCTTCACATTCATCAAGATCCCTCGGGGGTGTGGCTTGTGAACTTGCGTCCTGCCTTGATGCTTCCTTTCGCCCTACGAGATTGAAGAAAGGGAAAACACAATGGTAAAATTTTAGATGAAACTTTAACTCACAATTTTCAAAAAAAGAAATCCCTATGTGTATAAATCCTCTGCTGAGTATACTGTCCTTTTTGTGCATATTTTATATCTAAATTATTAAGATCTAATTAGGTAAACATGTACATAAATGTTTACAAATTGATGTCACATTAAACCCAATAAATTTATTGAAACTGGAATATTTGGGAACACAGGAAATGGTCGTATGAGTCGTCGTTCGTTATAACATAAATCAGACAAATACGTTTTTATTTGTGGCTGATATAGTGATTGCACTACAATTTGTCCATGTGAAATAGGCATGTTGCAAATTATCGGGAATCTCGTCGTTTTATATTAGTTAAATTAACGAATGAACGACAACACATACGACAATTTTTTGTGCCCACACAAATACATTTCAACCTGAATGGAAAAGCACATGGCACAAAGAACAAACACCTAAAATTAGGGAACATAAAATTCACTTACTTTTTGCTCGAATCAATCTTTTTATTGCCCGAAGTTGCTCTGGCTCTCTTTTTTTCAGGTCTGACCACCTCTTTCTTATTTGTTCTTTTGACCTGCGTTCACCAAATTTCTGCCGGAGCCTTCTGATTACTTTATCGGTAATGTCCGCCTTCACCTTATTGGGGTGCAGGTAAGGCCCGTGCTTCCCATCATAATCTTCATTAGTGAAGATGGTGACCATCTCTACCATCTCCTGGAATGCCATGTTTTTGGCCTTGTACCTCCGCCTGGATCTTCCTGTTGCCTGGGCCTGGCCTACCTCATGTCTTGAGCCTGACATTTTTTGCTGCTTGTCTTCCACCACCATAAATCACACCCACAAAAAAAGAACGAGAAAGGGGCGTGTAAAGGACGAGAAGGAACGTCAGGGGCGGGGTATCGTGCGTTGCGTCACACGTGCGCAGTGTTTAAAGGGATCCGACGTCATTGAAAGCGACGTATACAGTCTGTGGAAAAAGGCGGAAGTAAACGATCGTGAAATACGACAGTACGTAACTCTATTTTTGACATTTCTATTACTGAAGAGTGGATTAGTTTGTGGGCTAGATGATATGGTGTAAAACAGGGAAATGCAATTCTCGGACCTCCAGCTGGTGCGGAACTACAAGTCCCATGATGCATAGTGAAACTCTGACAGCCACAAGCATGACACCCAGAGGCAGAGGCATGATGGGACTTGTAGTTTTGCAACAGCTGTAGGTCCACTAATTGCAGATCCCTGGGGTTAAAGCTTGTTGTAGTAGTAGTGGCTTTACTGACACTTTGTTTTTTATGTAATTTTTACATACAGAAATAATGGACCCCTTCAAGGAGCCAGAATTTTTCACGGAGTTTATACAACGCTGGAAAGAACTTCCTGTGCTCTGGCAAACAAAAAGCAAAAAAAATAAAAACAAAGATGCCAGGAAGCAAGCACTGGAGACCCTGCTTGCATTTGTTAGCCCAAGGCTCCCACACGCAACAACTGACACTGTCAAAAACAAAATTAATTCGATTAGGGGCACCTACAGGACCCAACGGTCACAAGTCCTGGCCTCTATGAGATCTGGAGCTGCAGCTGACAGCATCTACAAACCCAACCTGTGGTACTATGGTCAGATGCAGTTCATTGATGACCATCTCGAAACACGGGCATCCGTGTCTACCCTTCCCCCAAGGAATCAGTCCAGTCTTCCCGGCAGCCAAGAGCAGGCTACATCTGATGAAGATCAAGACTTCATGGAGGACACAGATTGTGACCCATCGAGCCAGGTATTGCATTTTAATACTAATTAATGAAATGCAAAGTATAATAATGATTAGAAATGTAGGTTACAAGTGGTGTAAAATTTAGCTGAGTTGGCAAAACATTGGTAAAATATCAATAGCCAATACGGGCAAAACAGAATGGGGACAAGATACATAAATGCAGAGGTCATAATGATTGTGGGTAATTTTATGTTACGCTATTAGGGGGGTAAACGCTAGACACCTGGAAGGGGTCACAGATATCTAACAAACTTTGTGTTCATTAACATTTTTTCAACTTTTTTTTTAACAAAACAGACATTCCTAGTTTTGAGAAACGCACCCTACTTAGCAGGTTCAGTCAGCATCAACCCCCCCCCCCCCTCACACAACTCCAGGGGGCAAATATCTGAAGCTGGGTAAGGGGCAACATAATTAGGGATGGCGGGCCTCATTTAAATCTATTTCCGCATTCACTTCGCATATGTCATGATTTGTAAAATGTGTGTGATTAATGAAGCCAAAAAATTAAATAAGATCCTTTTTTTTTAGCCACACACAGAGCAAAGCCAGGAGGAGGCAGGCCCCACAGGGAGCCAGGGTGAGGCAGAGGCCACTCGGAGCCAGGAGGTGGCAGGCCCAACAAGGAGACAGGGTGAGGCAGAGGCCACTCGGAGCCAGGAGGTGGCAGGCCCCAGTGGGATACAGGAGTCACGCAGGCGGGATTGCATCTCCCAGATCCCTCCTTTTCGCGCTCCAGGAAAAAGAACAAGGAGACTGATGCAAATGGAGGAGGAGACCCAGGCCATTCTCCGTCAAGCAGCTGCGGCCATCAGAGAACAACCATCTGAGGAAGAGGGATTCGCAGCGCTCATCGCAGCCAAGCTACAAAATCTAGAGCGGGCCCAGCGTGTGCGCTGCGAATACATCATATTCAAGGCCATAAGCATGGCCTCACTGGGCAACCTACATGAAAATATAGATCTTGGGCTGATTCCCACTCCTGTGCTTTCTGCTCTTCCTGCTCCTTCTCCTGCTCCTGATCCTTCTCCTACTCCTGCTCCTTCTCCTACTCCTGCTCCTTCTCCTACTCCTGCTCCTTCTCCTACTCCTGCTCCTTCTCCTGCTCCTGATCCTTCTCCTCCTCTTCCTGAGCCTGCTCTGGTTCCTGCCACAAACTTGGCTCATGAAACCCAGCCCCCGAGGAGGCAGACTGCAGGGAAGGCTGCAGGGAAGGCTGCAGGGAAGGCTGCAGGGAAGCCTCAACCAAAGAGGAAGAAGTGAGGAGATGGTGCCCCTAATCCCAAAACATTGGCATTGCCAGCCTGGATTATTTGCTTGCTGGACCCTTGCCTTGCAAAATCCAAGCAGGGTCTCCTTTACTTTATTCCGGGCTTCTTTTTTTTTTTTATATGTTTTTGTTTGACAGATGTGTTTAAGTTTATTTTATTTATTTTATACATGAATAAATGTATTTGTTGGTTTTTGAAAAAATTTCACATGTGTTTTTTTTTAACATATATAGAGATCATTAGTGAGGAGGCAAACACATTTCACAAAAAAAAAAAAAAAAAAAAAATTAACAAGGGACAACAACCTCCTTGTGGGTAATTTGCATAAAAAGATATTATGTTGTTGTGGTGACTTCACACACTCCAAAATAACAAACATTAAACATGGTATTCATTTGCTCAAATACATTAAACAACCCAAAATAAAAAAGGGACATGGAGATGTGCATAAACAAAAAAAAAAAAAAATTAACAAAAATTATTCAAAAACAAAAAAGGTTGTCAGAACTATGTAACAAGATGAGCCACAACAAACTAGGGTTTTAGTGTAGCATTTAAATGCATTGTGTCAAATGCTGCGCAGTCTTTTCTTCATTACTATTAAAACGAACGAATGTGCTGAAGCCATTCTGGACAGTAGTTTTACCACAACAAGCGCTCCCGTCTCAGAAATTGCTTCTGAGCAGGCGCGGGTTTAAAACGTCGTTTTCAACGTCGTTTTGCCCACACACTATCATTTTAATTGACACAGAAAACAACGTTTTGAAAAACGACACAAAAAATTCGAGCATGTTCGAATTTTTTTTTTGTCGTTTTTCTCAAGACATAAAACGACGTTTTCCCCACACACGGTCATTTGAAATGACGTTTTTCAAAACGTCGTTTTTTTTCATCGCAAAAAACGACCGTCTGTACGCGGCATTAGTCTCTTTAACAATAATGGATATACACTTAAGCCAGCCATAGACGGTATGATTTTCTTTCCTGCAACCACTGGTTGCTGTCCCTGCTGGGAGAACACACAGGGCCAGATTCTCGTAGATCCTGCGTATCTGCGGCGGCATAATGTATGTCATTCACGTTACGCCGCCGCAAGTTTTACAGGCAAGTGCTTTATTCACAAAGCACTTGCCTGTAAAGTTGCGGCGGCGTAGTGTAAATCACCCGGCGCAAGCCCGCCTAATTCAAATTAGGCAGGTAGGGGGGGTATAGCATTTAAATTAAGCTCGTTCCCGCGCCGAACATAATGCGCATGCGCCATCCGAAAAATATCCCAGGGTGCATTGCTCCAAATGACATCGCAAGGACGTCATTGGTTTCGACATGGACGTAAATGGTGTCCAGCCCCATTCACGGACGACGACTTATGCAACCGACGTACGTTCGGGAATTCGCGTATCTAGCTAATTTGCATACTCGACAGACAAAAAAAGAATTCCATTTTAGATACGACGGCGTAAGAGCCTTACGCCTGTCAGATCTAATGGATATCTATGCGTAACTGATTCTAAGAATCAGTCGCATAGATACGACGGCCCAGATTAGGACTTACGACGGCGTACATGGCGTTGCGCCATCGTAAGCCCTTTCAGAATCTGGGCCACAGAATCAGTCGCATAGATACGACGGCCCAGATTAGGACTTACGACGGCGTACATGGCGTTGCGCCGTCGTAAGCCCTTTCAGAATCTGGGCCACAGTGAATATAGCAATAGTTGCATGAAAAATCCAACATGCTGGTGGTACCCAAGTTGATCAATTAGTCTGTCCATACGTGGTTCGAATCTCGGTCGGTCCTTGCTGACTGTCCATGGCTGGCTTTACTCTCCTTAAACACAAAACTACTGGAGAAACTAATTTTTAAAATGGATTAGGTAGAAACACCTTTCTAATAAAGAGAAAATGACAAATAAAGTTACTTGGAAATCCTTTATAGATAATCCTACAAAAGAAAAGGGGAGATAATTATTTTGAAAGATATTTTCAATATTTGTACTTCCAAGTGACCTTCCAATTGTGAAGCATCATCTCCTTCCTTCTTACAGGAAAGCCGGTTTCTTACTCAAATAAGAACTAAAATGATTTGGGGTAAACTTTTTAAAATTTGTTTTATTACAACAAACCTTTTATTCAGTGTATGGACATTCAAATATTTACATATACTTAAAGCGGAGTTCCACCCAAAAGTGGAACTTCCACTCATTGGATTCCTCCCTCCCTTCGGTGCCACAATTGGCACCTTTCGGGGGGAGGGACAGGATACCGGTGGGCCACGGTGGCCCGCGGGCCGCAGGTCATGTCTCTACACTGTATAGGGGTCTGTATGGGCTGTATTGTAGAGGGGGTCTGTAATGTAGGGGGGTCTGTATTGTAGAGGGGGTCTGTAATGTAGAGGGGGTCTGTAATGTAGGGGGGTCTGTACTGTAGGGAGGGGGTCTGTACTGTAGGAAGGGGATCTGTACTGTAGGGAGGTCTGTGTAACATGCAAGGGTCCAGAACTGTTAGGGGGGTGTCTGTGTAACAAACTGTGCAGTGCTATGTAATGTAAAGGGGTCCAGAGGTGCAGGGTGCTGTGTAATGTAAAAGGGTCCATAGGTGCAAGGTGCTGTGTAATGTAAAGGGGTCCAGAGGTGCAGGGTGCTGTGTATTGTAAAGGGGTCCAGAGGTGTCGGGTGCTGTGTAATGTAAAGGAGTCCAGAGGTGCAGGGTGCTGTGTAATGTAAAGGGGTCCAGAGGTGCAGGGTGCTGTGTAATGTAAAGGGGTCCAGAGGTGCAGGGTGCTATGTAATGTAAAGGGGTCCAGGGTGCTGTGTAATGTAAAGGGGTCCAGAGGTTCAAGGTGCTGTGTAATGTAAAGGGGTCCAGAGGTGCAAGGTGCTTTGTAATGTAAAGGGGTCCAGAGGTGCAGGGTGCTATATAATGTAAAGGGGCTCAGAGGTGCTGTGTAATGTAAAAAGGTCCAGAGGTGCGATGCTATGTAATGTAAAGGGGTCTGTCCAGGGTGCTGTGTAATGTAAAGGGGTCCAGAGGTACAAGGTGCTGGAACCCCACATCCCATCATTAACTGCCGCCTACCCCCCCCCCCAGGCTGCTCAGTCTATAATGCCCGGGCCTACATCCTATCTACTTATCCTTCTTTAGCGGGGACAGGGAAGCTGGTCAGAGTTGATGGGAAGATGGATGAAGCCAAATCAAGGCAATATTAGAAGAAAACCCATTAGAGTGTGCAAAAGGCTTGAGACTGGGGTGGAGGTTCCCCTTCCAGCATGACCCTAAACATACAGCCAGAGCTACAATGGAATGGTTTATTTCTATTTGTTTTTATTTAAAAAAAAATATAAAAACATATACACAATTCACATTATATTACATTTGTGTAACGTACGTCGGTTGCATAAGTCGTCGTCCGTGAATGGGGCTGGACAAAATTTACGTCCATGTCGAAACCAATGACGTCCTTGCGATGTGATTTGGAGCAATGCACCCTGGGATATTTTTCGGATGGCGCATGCGCATTATGTTCGGCGCGGGAACGCGCTTAATTTAAATGCTATACCCCCCCTACCCGCCTAATTTGAATTAGGCGGGCTTGCGCCGGGTGATTTACGCTACGCCGCCGCAACTTTACAGGCAAGTGCTTTGTGAATAAACGTGTACAAAAAATTCACCTTTAAATACACTCAACATTACTTACATATACATAACAACACTCATGACAACGTTCTCGATATGGGTCTATCCTGCACCTTTTTATCTTTCTCCTTCTCCTTTATCCTCCCCCTTCTCTTATGCTTTCCCTCCATCTCCCTCCGAAAAAACAAAAAAAAACCAAAAAAAAAACCCCCAAAAAAAAAAAACCCCGCCAAACCCACTTCCCTTATCCTGTTAAGTGTCAAATCATTATTTAATTCCTTATTAAATCTCTGTGATGTATAATAAAAAAAAAAAAAAAAAAGGGGGGGGGGGGAAAAATAAAATAAAAATGTTTTACCCCCTCCAAACCCCCTTTCTTATTCCCATTAAGTGTTTAATCCGTATTTAATTCCTTGTTAAACCTCTTGTGATAAAAAAAAAAAAAAAAGGGGGATTAGATACTACGTGTATCTTTATCCTCTACTCCCTTTCGTGATTCCCATCAAAATATCTTTATGTGTTTAACTTTATATTTATTCCCAGTGACTAAATCCATTTGTTTTCATATTCTCTTCCTTTCCCTTCCTCTTAAGGGGGAAAAATTAATTATCAATTCTCCCCTTCAAATCCACTCGTGCGAGAAAAAAAAAAAGGGGGGGGGGAGGAGGGGGAGGGAGGGAAAGACAAAGAAACAAAAAAACCTTTAGGGGATGACCTCCCTCTCTCTCCAGAGGTACTAAACCCTCAGCCGTACCTACATCCTATCTTCCCTGCTCAAAAGATCTTGATAGAGCTGGGATTGCTTAAAGTCCACCCAGCCTCTCCAGATCCCTGCTTCTCTCTGGTTTGTTTCCCAGTACTGGTCTTCCTCCATATTTCTAGTTTTTTCTACTTCCCTTAACCATTCTTGTATTGACGGAGCCTGTTTTTCCTTCCATTTTTTCGGGATCAGTAGTTTCGTTATGTTTAGTAAGATAGGCACAATTGATGTTTTGTATTTTTTCCTGGGTATGGTTGTTGCATGGAACAGACACTGCCAGGGCTCCAAAATAATCTCTATTTTGCTAATCTCTTTTATTAATTCTAATATTTGTTTCCAGTATTGTTGAATTTAAGGGCACTGCCACCAGATATGGGCATGGGTTCCCATCTCCCCACACTCCCTCCAACACAAGTGTGAGACCTGGGGGTTTATCTTGTGTAGTTTAGCTGGAACATGATACCACTTAACTAATAATTTAAAATTCATTTCTTTTATCCGGGTATTTATTGATGTTGAATGTACATAATCTACAACTTTATTTCTCATAATTTCTGGTAATATTTGGTTTAATTCCCTTTCCCAGCTTCTTGTTGGGCACATAGCTCCAACTTCTAATTGTGTTATCAGAAGCTTATAGATGGTTGAAATTCCGTAACCTCCTGTGTCCGTTTGGTCCACTAATTTTTCCCATACATTTAATTCACCAATCCCCCGGAGTGGTCTAGGAAGAGAACCTACAAAATGTTGCAGTTGTTTATATCTCCAGACCTCCCAAGGGGAGGGCCCATATCTTTCACGGAGTTCATTTAGTGAACAAAGGACATTCCCCTTCATTACATCCCTCAATCTAAAATAAGGTGCTGTAGTCCATTTTAAATATAATTTGTTGTCCTTCCCCGGAGGAAAGTAATTGTTTCCTGTTAAGGGCATTAAGGGACTATTTTGTTGTAACTGTGAACCTTTGGCTAGTTTATCCCAGGTATTCAATACTACTGAAGTAATTGGTGCCATTGCTTCCGTCGACCCTCTAAACTGCCTTGGGATCCAGATAATCTGTCCCAACACTACTTTAGAGGTTTTTTCTTCCAGATCTACCCATTTTTTTATTTTTTTTCCCTGGGAAACATGGGCCAGATCCACAAAAACCTGACGTAACTTAAAAAATCCAATTTAAGTTACACTGGCTTAAAGTTTCTACCTAAGTGCCTGATCCACAAAGCACTTATCTAGAAATTTCAGGCTGTGTAACTAAAATTCCGCCGGCGCAAGGCGTTCCTATTCAAATGGGGCGAGTCCCATTTAAATGAGGCGCGCTCCTGCGCCGGCCGTACTGCGCATGCGCGTCGGCCGTACTGCGCATGCGCGAAGTTACGTTACGCCGAGTTTTGAGGATCGCGACGGCTTAAAGTTGCGTCGGGGAAAAAAAAAATGACAGCGGCATGCATTCCATGCCAATTTTTAAAGAAAAAACCGGCATGGGTTCCCCCCCCAGGAGCATACCAGGTCCTTAGGTCTGGCATGGGTTGTAAGGAGACCCCCCCACGCCGAAAAATTGACGTAGGGGGTCCCCCTACAATCCATACCAGACCCGTATCCAAAGCACGGTACCCGGCCGGCCAGGAAGGGAGTGGGGACGAGCGAGCGCCCCCCCCCCTCCTGAGCCGTGCCAGGCCGCGTGCCCTCAACATGGGGGGGTTGGGTGCTCTGGGGCAGGGGGGCGCACTGCGGGCCCCCCCACCCCAGAGCACCCTGTCCCCATGTTGATGAGGACAGGACCTCTTCCCGACAACCCTTGCCATTGGTTGTCGGGGTCTGCGGGCGGAGGCTTATCGGAATCTGGGAGTCCCCTTTAATAAGGGGGCCCCCAGATACCGGCCCCCCACCCTAAGTGAATGGATATGGGGTACATCGTACCCCTATCCATTCACCTGGAGGCAAAAAGTAAAAGTTAATAAACACACAACACAAGGCTTTTTAAAATATTTTATTATTCTGCTCCGGACGCCCCCCCTGTCTTCGTTATTAGCTCAATTACCAGGGGGGGCTTCTTCTTCCACTCTCCGGGGGTCTTCCGCTCTCCGGGGGGGCTTCTCCGGACTCCGGGGGGGCTTCTCCGGACTCCGGGGGGCTTCTCCGGACTCCAGGGGGCTTCTTCCATCTTCTCCCCTCTTCCGCTCTTGACTCGGCGAACCCCGGTTCTTCTGCAGCTCTCCGGTGCCTTCTTCTTCAGCGCTGGCTGCCTGCTATGTTTGTGTGTTAGCTCGATTTCAAACAGGCAGCCGGCGCGGTCTTCTGTGACGTCAGGGTCTTCTGGTCTTCTGTTCTTCCGATGTTGTCTCGTCGCCTGTTGTCGCTGTAATGATGGAAGCGCGCCTTGCATCACATTTATATAGGCATCACCGTCCCATCATGCTCCGGTAGGTACCCACGTGGTGGGTGCCTACCCACGTGCACCCACCACGTGGGTACCTACCGGAGCATGATGGGACGGTGATGCCTATATAAATGTGATGCAAGGCGCGCTTCCATCATTACAGCGACAACAGGCGACGAGGCAACATCGGAAGAACAGAAGACCAGAAGACCCTGAAGTCACAGAAGACCGCGCCGGCTGCCTGTTTGAAATCGAGCTAACACACAAACATAGCAGGCAGCCAGCGCTGAAGAAGAAGGCACCGGAGAGCTGCAGAAGAACCGGGGTTCGCCGAGTCAAGAGCGGAAGAGGGGAGAAGATGGAAGAAGCCCCCCGGAGTCCGGAGAAGCCCCCCCGGAGTCCGGAGAAGCCCCCCCAGAGAGCGGAAGACCCCCGGAGAGCGGAGAAGACCCCCGGAGAGTGGAAGAAGAAGCCCCCCCCTGGTAATTGAGCTAATAACGAAGACAGGGGGGGCGTCCGGAGCAGAATAATAAAATATTTTAAAAAGCCTTGTGTTGTGTGTTTATTAACTTTTACTTTTTGCCTCCAGGTGAATGGATAGGGGTACGATGTACCCCATATCCATTCACTTAGGGTGGGGGGCCGGTATCTGGGGGCCCCCTTATTAAAGGGGACTCCCAGATTCCGATAAGCCTCCGCCCGCAGACCCCGACAACCAATGGCAAGGGTTGTCGGGAAGAGGTCCTGTCCTCATCAACATGGGGACAGGGTGCTCTGGGGTGGGGGGGCCCGCAGTGCGCCCCCCTGCCCCAGAGCACCCAACCCCCCCATGTTGAGGGCACGCGGCCTGGCACGGCTCAGGAGGGGGGGGGGGCGCTCGCTCGTCCCCACTCCCTTCCTGGCCGGCCGGGTAGCGTGCTTTGGATACGGGTCTGGTATGGATTGTAGGGGGACCCCCTACGTCAATTTTTCGGCGTAGGGGGGGTCCCCTTACAACCCATACCAGACCTAAGGGCCTGGTATGCTCCTGGGGGGGAACCCATGCCGGTTTTGTTTTTTACAAATTGACGTGGAGTTCTCCCTCGGGAAAGCATACCAAATGCCGTCGCTGCAATGGGCCTTTACAAGGTGTGACTAACTTTACACTTTGTAAAACGAGCCCTAATTTTACACTTGCAAAATAACACTTACGGCGCAAAAAAGAAGCTAGAAAGCTTTGTGGATCGCCTTAAGTGCTAATTTGCATACTAGCAACGGCATTTCGACTCGAAATGCCCCCAGCGGCGGATGCGGTACTGCATCCTAAAATTAGGCAGTGTAAATCAATTACACATGCCGGATCTTCTGTGTAACTTTGGAAAAAGCCTTTTGAGGATCGTTTCCAAAGTTACACACAGACTGAACAGCACTTAAGTCGGAGTATCTCTTTTGAGGATCTGGCCCCATATGCCCAGTCTACAGCTCGCCTTAGAATCGCTGCCTCGTAATATTTTTCAAAATCGGGGAAAAACCCCCCCCCCTTTTCTTTAATCTTAGTTAGTATCCGAAAAGCGATACAATTTTTTTTGTTATTCCATACAAATCTCTGTATTACTGATCGTAATGTTTTAAAAAAGGTCCCAGGAATATCTATTGGTAAACTTTGAAAAATATATAAAGCCCTTGGAAGGATCATCATTTTGACTACATTTATTCGCCCGAACCATGATAGTCTATGGGCAGGGTATCCTTTGAGTTCACTATTAATATTATTCAGCAGGGGTATATAATTATCTTGATATAAATCTGTATTTGATTTTGATAGTAGCACCCCTAGATATTTTAACCCCTTTGTCTTCCACTTGAATGGGTACAATCTCTGTAGGTTCGTACTATGATTTGTTGGTACCGAAATATTCAAGATTTCTGTCTTATCCATATTCACTTTTAGATTTGATACTAGGCCGTATTTTCCCACTTCCTCCAAGGTTTTTGGAAGAGTTTGCATAGGATTTGTTAAATATACTATAATATCATCTGCAAAAGCCGATATTTTGTATTCTTGTCCCCCCACCTCTATACCTTGAATCTCTTGATTAGTTCTTATCGAAATCAGAAATGGTTCCAAGGACAGCACGAAGAGCAAGGGGGACAATGGGCAGCCCTGTCGTGTCCCATTGAAAAGCCTAAAGCTTTCAGAAAGGGTCCCATTGACTTGAATTTGCGCCGTTGGGATGGAATATAGGGCCCCTATCCATTTAATCATTTGTGGGCCTAAACCATATTTCTTTAAAGTCTGTAGCATAAAATCCCAGTCTAGTCTATCAAAGGCCTTCTCGGCATCTATTGATAGAAACAAGGCTGGTCTTCTGCTTTTTTTGGCTTTGTGTATTAGGAGAACAGTTTTTAAGATATTATCTCGAGTCTCTCTGCCCGGTACAAAGCCTGCTTGATCTTCCTCTATGAGGTCTGGCATAAAGAGTTTTAGTCTTTCGGCTAGTATCCTCGCATAGATTTTCATATCTTCGTTGATTAAAGATATTGGCCTAAAACTGGAGCACATTGTGGGGTCTTTTCCATCTTTTGCTAAGAGGGATATATAGGCACCAAGGGCTTCTCCCCGTATTTTCTGTCCTTCCCCTATTGAATTCATATATCGGTGAAAATATGGGCACAGGATATCAACAAATTTCCTATAATATAAGGATGTATAACCATCAGGACCGGGGCTTTTTCCCAATCTGCTGTTTTTTATGGCCAGCTCTATTTCTTCTCTAGTAATATATTTATCTAGTCTTTTTGAGTCATCCTCCGTTATCTCTGGTAATTTAATTCCCCTTAAATATTTGCTTATTTTATCTTTTCTATCTTGGATATCCCCAGGATCTTGTACGTCATTTACTCTATATAGTTGTTGATAATATTCCATAAAAATCTTGCTGATATCTCTGGTGGAATGTTTAATTTCCCCCAATTTGTTTTTAATCTTAGCTATATAATTTGGTTTTCTCCTGGGTTTAATCTGTCCTGCCAGCATTTTCCCCGGTTTATTGCCCCATTTATACTGTTTTTTAGCCATTTTATTAAAAATACGTTTAGTCTCTAGTTGTAACATATCTCTCAGGGCTTCCCTTTTTTCCAACAACTTAATCAGTACCTCTTTATCATTTATTCTTTTATGTTTCTGTTCTAAATCCTGAATATCCTGTAATAGTTGTTGTTTTTGTGCTGTCCAAATTTTTTTCCTCTTTGCTCCCTCTGCGATCAATCTCCCCCTCATAAAGACCTTATGTGCTTCCCATAAAACAGATGGTGCAATGTTCTCTATGTTGTTCTCTACAAAAAAGAAATTCAACTCCTTTCCCAAATCCTCTGCTATACTCTGATTATCCAGAAGTGTTTCGTCCAGCCTCCAAGATCCTTGCCTTTCCGGTACATCTTCCAGCTCTAGGCTGATTATGACCGGTGCATGATCAGAGAGGGTGATCGACTTCACCTCTGCCTTTTTCAATCCCTCTAATAACAAATGGTCTAAAAAAATATAATCTATTCTTGAATAAGAAGAATGCACCTGGGAGAAGTATGTAAAGTCCTTCCCTTTTGGGTACAGGACTCTCCAAGCATCTACCAGGTGCTGCTGATATAGTTTTTGCTTAACTGACCTTAGATGTTTACCCTCCGATCGGAGAGAAATGGGTTGGGTATCCAAACATGGATCGAACACAAAGTTTAAATCCCCCGCCATGATCACCTTTCCCTCCCTAAAGTTCTCTAGCCTTTTCAATACATTTCTTAAAAATAAACTAGGATGAACATTAGGGCAGTAAATGTTCACCAGCGTGTATTCCTTATTAAACAGGTAACCTTTTACAAACAAAAATCTCCCCTCTGGATCTGACTCCATTGCCTTTAAAGTAAATGGGGTATTCCTATCAAAGCCTATGGCCACTCCTCTAGATCTCTTGTCCGAGGAGTAACCATGCATCCATACTGGAAAGCCAATAGTATTCAGTCCCACCTTAGTGGAGTGTTTAAAGTGAGTTTCTTGCAAAAAAACGACATTCGCTGTCCAGCTTTTTAATTCTTGCAGTATTTGATGTCGTTTACTAGGGTTGTTTAGACCTCTGACATTATAACTAACTATTTTTAAGGGAGTCATTTCTCAGATATAAACAATATTTCTCTGAGGAGAAGTTAACTCTTTTATTTTTCTCCGGGTTGACTCAATCGACTAACAACATAAAAACAAAAATTACTAAACTACACATTCCTTCTTCCCAATATCCCCTCCCTCCCCCCTCCCCCCTACATTGAATATCAATGTCATATCCCATCCAGCTGTCGCCAAAGACAGGCGTCCAACTGGTTGGGGTTGGCTCCTAGGGGTCTCAATATGACCTGCCGGTCGCCGGGTCCTCACCCCCGCTACGGGGATGGTCCACGGAGGCCGGCAGGGCATAAGCCATCCCGTCGTACCCTCCCCAAGAGGACATTCCCTTACTCCTTCCCCCACCTGCAAGAGACTCCCATCTATTCATTTTTTCATTTTTTTTTATTTTTTCCCCTTGTTTAAATACTTAAAGAACAAATAGGACTCTAGACCCTCACCCACGGCTGTTCTCTTAATTGTTTCCACTCTGGGTTTTTTTTTTCCCAATTTTCTATTTGTGGTACTGGTAGGTCCAGTTTATTACAAAAACTTTTTAAGTCCTCTGGAAATCGCAGTATGGCTGAAATCCCCTGGTTATTTACCGTTAAACAAGCTGGAAATCCCCATCTGTAGATAATTTTTTTCTCCTGTAGTAATTTTACCAGGGGCTTTAATGCCCTCCTGCGAGCCAGGGTCTCTTGTGATAAGTCTGTAAAGACCAGGATCTCTGCACTCATATATTTCACCGGCTCTGAGCCTCTCAGTCCCTGTACAACTTCTTGTTTTACCTTAAAGTCCAAAAACCTTGCTATTACATCTCTCGCTATACCTGTTGGTGGGTTAGTTATTCTTTGGACTCTGTGTACTCTTTCAAAACTAATCGGTGCTGTTGCTTCTCTCTTTAAGATTTTATTGAACAATTCGAGGATCGTGGTCTCTAGCTTGCTATTACCCACTGATTCCGGCAGACCACGTATCCTCAAATTGTTGCGTCTATTCCGATTCTCTTGATCCTCTAATTTATACCGGATATTTCTCATTTCAACCCAATCCAAATCGATTCTTTCCCTTAACTCCAGAATCGCATCTTTGTGTTCATCTAGGTGGGCTTCTGATTCTTCCACTCTATGTAAAACATTTTGTATATCCGTTCGAGTAGCACTCAGTTCTCTTTTAATCATACCCTCTAAGTGGGCCATCATTTCCACCATATCCTGCTTTGTGGGGAGTGCCTGAAGCTTATCTATATCTTTCTCCATTTTCTTTTGTAGTGGATCATGTTGTGTTCCCCCTTCTCTTATATCCGTATCCTTCCCCTGTACTTCTGCTAGCTGGGTTATTACCTCTGGGGTTGCTACTCCTTGGTCCCCCCTCTGATCCAATTGTTCCGGTACCAAATATGATTTTATAGAATTACTGCTGTCAATTGGATTTGTTTTTCCTCCCCTTCTCCCCCTTCCCCCCATCCTTCTGCCTTCTCTAGGGTTACTAGGGCTTGTTTGGGGTACCTATTGAGTTTTAATTCCAATTTAGATCTTTTTATTTCTCCTTATGTATTTAGACAGCTCTTTAACACTTTAGGGCGCCCTCCTAATAGGGGGGGGGGATAATAGAGGGTGATAGAGGGCAATGGAGTGGTGTTTACCACTTACGGTTTTTACACTTCTTACAACCTCCTACTTTAAGTCCTGAATAGATATTAGATATTAGATATCAGATATAACCGATATTACATACACACAAAAAAAAAAAAAAAAAAGAGATAGAAAAAAAAAAAATTTGGATGATAAACCGCCCCTCCCCTCCACCTCTATCCCATCTGCATTCAAGTCTCGATGTCCGTTGCGAGAAAAAAAAAAAGGGGGAGGGAAAAAAAAAGAGGGGGAGATGCGGGTAACGTGCCACAAAATTACTAGACGATATTTTAAGCAATCCAACAATAGCAATTTTACCCCACAAAAAATAAAGAAATCACTTTGGGTTACCAGTTACCAGTAATTACCAATAATTGCCTATACTTTAAGGGCTGGATCTAGCGTCCAAAGGAAGGGAAAGAAAAAGAAAAAGAAAAATAAAAAACAGGAAAAACTCTTTTCTTTTCTTTTAGTAGTGCTGGTCCAGTCAGAAATTATCAGCAAAAAAGAAAGGAGGGCCAAGGGGGAGCCGATTTTGTCACCAACTAAAATATCTATAAGTTGGTTCACTTCTCCTTAATATCTTGTATGCTTCAAAAAAGTTCTTTAACATGTTATTCTTTAAATAGTTCAGGGGAGTAAGCCGTCAATATCTTCCATATATATTTATGGGTTTTTAAATGTACTTCAGTAGTCCCCTTTCCTTTCACCTTCACCACCTTACCACAAACCTCTTCCTCCTTCCTTCTTCCTCACTCTTCTTGTGAAATAGTTTAATAGTCTAATTTCCCCTCTTTGTAGATAGTAAAACAGGAAAAAAAAAAAAAGAAAAAAACCTCCAAGTGATCACTTTCAATATTCAATATGTCCAATATATATATATGCAATCATTTAAGTACTCATTTTCAACGGCACATAGGAGATATAACTAAAGAATCCAGTAATTTTCTAGAGAGTCCTGCAAAGATCTCCTCCTTTACTTTAGGTCAAGCTGTATCATATCATATCATGTCCCATATCATGTTTTTTTTTTTTTTCACCGTCCAGCTTACCCCACGGCTGCTGCCCAGTCTTATCTTTCTTTCCTTCGACTTCCCACGCTGTGAGGTTTGTAGTTCAAACCGCCTCGATCACGCTCTCGTCTCCTTGCACCTCCTTACAATCCGGGCAGTCAAGACTCCTCCCTCACATGGCCATGTGATACTCCGACCGGCCAATGGGAGGGCACAGAACTCGACGCGTCCCTGCACACCCCAGCTCCCGAAGCGGGGTACACAACGGGTCACACGGGGTACACGGGTCACGGAGTCACGGAGCACGGAGCACGCAGCTAGCACAGAGACACCCAGATAGCCCAGAGATCCGACACCCAAGAATCGGACCACCAAGACGGAGCAGCGAAAACAGCGGCAGAGCAGAGCAGCAAGCAGCACGGCACAGCACAGGCAGCCCGGACACAGGTAGAGAGCTTGAAACTTTCCCGACTTCAAATTCCAGTCATAGACATAGCTTAGTCATATCCTGAGGGGCAGCAAAGACAGCAATAGTGATGGAAGCAGCTGTGGGAGCAGCTAAGGCTAAGGTAGCAATAGAAATAGCAGAGGTAGTAGCGGCTCAGCAACGGCAAGACAGCAGCAGCAGGACATTAGCAGGACGCTAACCGTGACAATAGAAGCTTACGTATGCTTATTGATAATAACCCACAAGGAACAGATACAAGCGCCGGCATACAGGGGGCAACTAAGCCAGGTAAATCAGGCGTGTATGGAGGTCAAAACAGGCAGGTAGGTCAGGCATACTGATTATGCTTAATAGTTATAGCATGTCCACTCAGGGAGAGACGGCGAGACTCACGGCCTCACACTCTTTGGCGCCATAGTGTGGCTCCTCCTCCCCCTCTCACAATGGAATGGTTTAGATCAAAGCATATTCATGTGTTAGAATGGCCCAGCCAATGTCCAGACCTAAATCCGATTAAGAATCTGTGACAAGACTTGAAAATTGCTGTTCACAGACACTCTCCATCCAATCTGACAGAGCTTGAGTTATTTTGCAAAGAAGAATGGGTAGAAATGTCACTCTCTAGATGAAGAAAGCTGGTAGAGATCCCCAAAAAGACTTGCAGCTGTAATTGCAGCGAAAGGTGGTTCTACAAAGTATTGACTCAGGGGGGCTGAATACAAATGCACGCCACACTTTCACATATTTATTTGTAAAAAATGTTGAAAACCATTTATCATTTTCCTTCCACTTCACAATTATGTGCCACTTTGTGTTGGTTTATCAAAATCCCAATTAAATACATTTACGTTTTTTGGTTATAACATGTCAAAATGTGGAAAACGGCAAGGGGTATGAATACTTTAACAAGGCACTGTATATGGTTTGCTTGTAGGAGCCTCCCCAGATCCTGCTATGAAGCGTGACTGCTGACGCTACAATAATGTGAATTTCATGCCGCAGTGATTTTTTTGGACTTTTCTTATAGACTAAAAAGACTCCCTTTATATGTTTATTACTCTTTGCCTTTTTTTTGTCAGTTGCACCAGTGCCCCCCCCCCCTTTTTGCGCCTTGGAACATTTTGGGTGTTTATGTCCTTTACAAATCTCTTTCTAGTGCTGTCTCTTTGGATGTGATCAGCAGTCCTATTAAACTCAAAAGTGTCACTCAAGTGACACTAGAATTATCCTTCACTCCTCCCCATGAGATCCCTTGCACATGGAGACGTACAGCTGCAGGGCATCCCTCCTGGCATTTTGGTGCACCCAGGAGGGAGGGGTGTAGCATCCTTTGATGTACTAGGGGAAAGGGAGCCATGCTAGCTAGAAAAATCGTTTATGAAAAGGCATAAAATGCTGCTTTTACCTGAATTCTCTTTAAGGCTTTCTGTCTGAATTATTTTTAAAACTTCTGTCTGTCTGTTAACTTTCTGTCTCTAAACAACAAGAAATGGAATCCAGTTATATATTGATTATGTACATTTCATAGTAAAGTATACTGGAAACTGCAAAGTTATACAGTATATAGACACTTAGGCCCAGATTCACAGAGTGTGGGCGCACATTGCGCCGCCGTAGCGCAAACGCCATACGCCACGCCGGCGTAGCACAGAGAGGCAAGCATTGAATTCAGCAAGCCAGTGCTCCCAACGCTGCACCAGCGTGGCGTGGAATTCAAAGGCGTACGCCGGCGTAGGTGGAAGTGGGCGTGACCCATGCAAATGAGGCGTGACCCCATGCAAATGATGGGCCGAGCGCCAGGCAGATACGTATCACGAACAGCGCATGCGCCGTGAACGTAACCTACACCCAGCCAGACACACGTCCAACGTAAAATACGTCGGCTTGTGTTCCCTGGTGCAGACCTTTGCATGTCTGCTGCTGGGTTGCACCTTTATGGGGCATAACTTTACGCCGGACGTACAACTTCTCGTAGCCTGCGTCGGGCGCACGCAGGTTCGTGAATCGCTGTATTTCCCTCATTTGCATGTTTGAATGGCTAATCAATGGGAGCGGCACTATGCGCCCAGCCTAAATATGCGCACACCCTACGCCGGCATAAGCAAGTTACGTCGGCAGGGTGTAGCCTGTTTTTAGGCGCATATCTGTTCGTGGGTCTGGCGCACAGATACGACGGCGCACTTACGTCGGCGTAAGTGCTTTGTGAATCTGGGCCTTATTTTTTTCCAAAATGACTGTTAGGGCCATTTCAAACTTGAATCAGACAGGAACAAAGTCCGCTGAAATCGCACTGGATCACACAAAAAGTGCATGCATTACTTTTTAGAAATGCACAGTACCAAATCACATGGTACTGCAGTAATCCAATGCAGGCAAACGCAGTGTATTTTGAATGAGGTGCTGCTAACACACACAGAAAGTGTCATGTTCTGCTGTGAACAGGCCCTGAATTCTGAAACTTGTTACAGTATTATTTTATCATAGGCATGTGCACAGGGTGTGCTGAGTGTGCCTGGGCACACCCAATCCCCCTGTGCAGTGCTTATTCCCCCTGCATTCTGGTGTCCCCTGTATCTCCCCTGCAGTACGGCCACTTGCCCTCCTCTCCTTACCCGCTAACTGCTGCAGGGGATATATCAAGATGGATGAATGAATGAACACAGTGAGTGACCTGTACTGATTGTTCTTGTGTTCATTCTTAACTGAAGCATAGTAAACTATGCTTACTAAACTATGTGCCTCACTTAAGAATGAACAGGAAGCCGCTTAACAAAGAGCACTTTCCTTTCGTTTACTGTCTAGTGCAGCTAAGGCTGCAGACAAAGGGACTGGGAAAGCTCTGTCCTCTGTCCCTTTCTCTCTGTTTAGACCCTTGATATTTGACCAAAACTCCCCAACGGGGCTCCAAATAAAAAAAAAAACAATAATAATTCTAAATTATAAAAAAAACTGTAAAAAATAATAAAAAATAATACAATTAAAAATTCTGACACTGTCTGTTGCCCTACTGACACCAATCTCTGCTTTACAGGCACCGTGCTCTGCTGATATACACACGTGTGTATGTGCTCTGGGGTTCACACTCTAAGGCAATAGGCTATGCAAACCAATGTATGTTATTGTGCATTTGCCGTCTAAAAAGCAGTTGACAATCCTTGAGAATGCAGATTGTTTTTCCTTTTTATTCTACTTGGCACACTGATACTAAAAAGTGGTACTCACATCTTACTAATACAGGGCCATCTGCTTAGAATCTGGTGCAACAGCGCCACCTAGTGTATTTCCTAGCTAACTGACAAGAGATTTACAGTAAAACTGTAGCAGCATGTTTTATTTTCTATTTTTCATATTAGAAAAAACTTTAGTAATATATATATATTTTTATATATACAATCATTATCCTATTGTGGCATGTCTTCTAAGCAGTATGCAGATGGGTTAGCATCAATTTTCAGGCTTATATTTCATAAGGAGCACTCTTGTGCTAACACATGAATATGCATTGATCTAAACCATTCATCATTGTAGCTCTGTCTGTATGTTTAGGGTCATTATCCTTCTGGAAGGTGAACCATCGCCCCCGTCTCAAGTCTTTGGCAGACTCTACGTACAGACGTACAATTGCGTACAGACGATCGGACATTCCTACAACAAAACCGTGGATTTTTTTCCAACGGATGTTGGGTCAAACTTGTCTTGCTTGCACACACGGTCACACAAATGTTGTCAGAAATTACGAACGCCAAGAACGCGGTGACGTACAACACGTACGACAAGCCGAGAAAAATGATGTTCAATAGCCAGTGCAGCTCTTCTGCTTGATTCTGAGCATGCGTGGAATTTTGTGTGTCGGAATTGTGTTCACACACTCGGACTTTCCGACAACAAGTTTTGTTGTCGGAAAATTTAAGAACCAGCTCTCAAATTTTTGTTGTCAGAAATTCCGACAGCAAATGTCCGATGGAGCCTACACACAGTTGGCATTTCCGACAACAAGCTCCCATCGAACATTTGTTGTTGGAAATTCTGACCGGTTTTCTACTAAGATTGCCCTCTATTTGGCTCCATCCATCTTCTCATCCACTCTGACCAGCTTCCATGTCCCTGCTGAAAAAAGCATCCCCACAACATGATGCTGCCACCACCATGTTTCACGGTTTGGATGGTGTGTTCAGGGTGATGTGCAGTGTTAGTTTTCCACCACATATAGCGTTTTGCTTTTAGGTCAAAAAGTTACATTTTGATCTCGGCTGACCAGAGCACCTTCTTCCACATGTTTCCTGTGTCCCCCACATGACTTCTCGCCAAACTGCAAAAAAGGCTTCTTATGGCTTTCTTTCAACAATGGCTTTCTTCTTGCCACTCTTCCATAAAGGCCAGATTTGTGGATTGCATGACTATAAGTTGTCCTGGGGACAGATTCTTCCACCAGAGCTGTGGATCTCTGCAGTTTTTCCAGAGTTACCATGGGCCTCCTGGCTGCTTCTCTAAATGATGCTCTCCTCTCCTTTCCCGGCCTGCCAGTTTAGGAGGACGGCCATCTCTTGGTAGGTTTCCAGTCGTGCCATACTCTTACCATTTTCAAGTGATTGATTGGACAGTGCTCTGTGAGACGTTCAAAGCTTGGGATATTATTTTATAACCTAAACCTGCTTTAAACTTCTCCACAACTTTATCCCTGACCTGTCTGGTGTGTTCCTTGGCCTTCATGATGCTGTTTGTTCACTAATGTTCTCTAACAAACCTCTGAGGGCTTCACAGAGAAGCAGTATTTATACTGAGATTAAATTACACACAGGTGAACTCTATTTACTAATTAGGTGACTTCTGAAGGCAATTGGTTCCACTAGATTTTAGTTAGGGGTATCAGAGTAAAGGGGGCTGAATACAAATGCACTCCACACTTTTCAGATATTTATTTGTAAAAAAAAATGAAAACCATTTATCATTTTCCTTCCACCTCACAATTATGTGCCACTTTGTGTTGATCTATCACATAAAATCCCAATCAAATACATTTATGTTTTTGGTTGTAACATGTCAAAATGTGCAAAATGTAATGTTACCTGATGAGTTTATAATTCGGTCAGGGTACAGGAGTTCAGGGCTGAATAACTCATCCTGTCAGCTCTCTGGTGCCCCCCCCCCCCACTGTTTTTAGAATGTTGGAGAATGTAATAGAAAATAGTAGGCAGAGGCAGAGGCTAGGAGAGGCTGCCTTGAATTTTTATGGGCCCTCATCCAATCCACGGTAGTGGGCCTGGCAGGGAGCTGGGAAAACCCATAAATAGACATGGGCCATGCCAGCAGGGGAGCAGGGGAGTCGGGTGGACTATGGAGACTTGTGCCAAGTCTTCATCCAACCTTGCCCTGGGGAATCTGTGTGTGTGTGTGTCAGTTGGGCAGGACTGGGGCAGAGAGCCAGTCAGGAGGACTGGGAAAGAAAGCAGCCAGGTGCGGCTGGTGGCAGCCAGGTGGGATAGCATTCTGAAAGCAAGTTGAACCTTAGAGGAGTGGCCACAGGAAGGCAGAAGGAGATGTGTTATGGTGTTCACTCTATTTTGTGCTACTTTTTCAAAAGGGACTGAGAGTTCCTGCCTGTAATGGGCTTTTGCTGAACTACGTTTTGAAGTTTTGTTTGTTGTCACACTGGACATCGTATAATTTCCTACCCCACCCAAATTATCATCCCTTAATAAAACAACCAAATAAGCCAAAGGACTGGTTTCTGCGTTGGGTGAATGAAGGAAATGCTGTGCGACTGGCTGTGCAGCAGTGGAGAACCTAACTTCGGCAACTCCTACGGGGGCAGTGCTAAACTTACATGGGGCAGATCCACGTAGATCGGCGCTTCTCTCCGCCGGGCGCAGCGTATCTAAGATACACTACGCCGCCGTAACTTATTTTTTTTTTTCGAATCCTCAAAGAATTTGTGCCGTAAGTTACGGCGGCGTAGTGTATCTTTGGCGGCATAAGGGTGCGGAATTCAAATGGCTGTGATGGGGGCGTGTTTTATGTAAATACGTCGTGACCCGACGTAAACTAAATTTTTTTTTAACGGCGCATGCGCCGTCCGTGGGGGTATTCCAGTGCGCATGCTCGAAATTAAACCGGAACAAGCCAATGCTTCCGACGGTGACGTCATTCTACGCAAATCTCTATTCGCGAACGACTTACGCAAACGACGTAAAAAATTAAAATTTCGATGCGGGAACGACGGCCATACTTAACATTGAGTACGCCACCATATACTGTAGCAGCTTTAACTATACGCCAGAAAAAGCCGAACGCAAACGACGTAAAAAAATGCGCCGGCCGGACGTACTTTCGTGGATCGCCGTAACTAGCTAATTTGCATACTCAACGTGGAATTAGAGGGAAACGCCACCTAGCGGCCGGCGGAAAAAATGCACCTAAGATCCGACGGCGTACTAAGACGTACGCCTGTCGGATCGATCCCAGATGCCGTCGTATCTTGTTTTGTAGATACAAAACAAAGATACGACGCAGGAAGATACGCCGGCGTAATTCTTTTGTGGATCTGCCCCACATGACTTTTACTCCTGCATTTATGTGATGTCATTGACCAAATATGAACATGACCATATATTCTCATATTATGTCCACTGGGCCAGATTTGTGGGAAAGAGGAAAGAGGTACTTGTCCTCATCAACATAGGGACAAGGTGCCCTGCCAGAGAAATCCCCCCCAAATATCTGTACCAGACCCCTATTAAAGCATGCAGCCTGGGGGGGGGGGGGTCGTGACCCATACAAGGCCACATGCACTCAGCATGGGCTAGACCCCCCTTGTAAAGCACCTTTTTTCCATGTTGATAAAGACAAGGGCATCTTCCCCACAACCCTGTCCCAGTAACTGTAGGGGTATGCAGACAGGGGGCTTATCAGAAACTGGAAACCCCCTTTAATATTTAGGCCCCTTTCACACAGGGCAGCAGAGGTGCAGTGACAATATAGCGCCGCTAAAAATAGCGGTGCTACACCGTCGGAATTTCCTGCTAGCGGCCGAAAAAGGGTTATTACCGCCAGCAATGCGCCTCTGCGGGCGGTATTACTGCGGTTTCCCATTGTTTTAAATGGGAAGGAGCGGTATACACACCGCTCCTCTCACCACTCCAAAGATGCTGCTAGCAGGATATTTTTTTCTCTCCTGCCAGCGCATCGCCTCAGTGTGAAAGCCCTCAGGCAGGAGTTTTTCAGGCGCTATTTAGGCACTATTTTTAGCGCTGTACCGCCTGAAAAACCCCTCAGTGTGAAAGGGGCTTAGGGGAGCCCCCAGATACCTGTCCCCCCCATGTAAATATCCCAATGTACCCCAAATAATTCAGAAAATAATATAAAGTGTAAATAAAGATAGACACAGTTTTTGACAAGTCTTTTAAATAAAAAAAAGTGTCTTAGGATGTAAATACATCATCAATCAAGACGTTCAGTGATGCACGTAGATCCCCATCAATCACAATACCTGATGCCTGCCGACCCACTAAAATAAAAAAATAAAAACATCGACTGCTGAGATGAAATGTAAATGACGGCTCCGGCAGATGAGAGTTGATATAAACAAACGAATGACATCATTGACCATATATGTGGACATAACCAAATTTGATTATTTCCGAAGACCCCACCGCTTTGTTTATGTCAGCTGTCATCTGCTGGAGCTGTCAGTTGGTGGGAGTGAAGTGACAAGTCCATATGTGTGTCAGCAATCAGCTGTTTTTATTTATTCAACAGGCATTAGACATCATGATTAAAGTAGAGCGACATCGCTGGACAATGTGATTGACAGTGCATGTACAACTGTCTCTTTCTTTACACTTTACAATTTTTGTGAATGGGTACTATTTACTCCTTTACTAAGTCACAAAACAGGGCCAGTATCTTGGGGCCCCCTTATTGAAGGCATGCACATTGTATGGTTCAGGAGGGGGGATGCATTCTCACCCTCCCTTTCCTGACCCCCCCCCCCCGAAAAGGTCTAGTATGAATTTATGCATACTTTTTTTTGCTATATTGCATGGGGTTCACCCATAAAATCCATACTAGACCTGTAGGGTCTAGTATAAAGTTTAAAAGTATAACATTTCGGGGACCTCACGATTTTCCTTTTCAGTTTTGCTGCAGTAGGTTGTATACATCACACAACTGCGTCACTTCACAGAAAGGTTCAGGGCAATGCTTTGCTTTGATACATGTCCCTTAGTGCAGTGTCCAGCCACCAAAGCCATTTGTTTGACAGTCCTTTTCCTATTAGCCTAGAAAAATAATATTACTGTCTTTAAACATTTGTTTCCCATTGGCTTTAATAGGGTTCAAATTTAGCACCCAAACTTTAGTAATGTTTGCCAAACCTGCCTCAAAATGAGTCCAGGTATGTTTGGCCTATCATTACATGTAACATGGTAAAGATTTTAAAATATATTTTTAGCCAAAGGATAGAAATGACCTTTTTCATCGGAAATTCCGACCGTGTGTACGCAGCATTAGTCGTGTACTCCACAAATCTGGCCTTCATGGAAGAGTGGCAAAAAGAAAGCCATTGTAGAAAGAAAGCCATATGAAGTCCCGTACTTTGAGAAGCCATGTGGGGGACACAACAAACACGTGGAAGAAGGTGGTCTGGTCAGATGAGATCAAAATTTTACTTTTTGGCCTAAAAGCAAAACGCTATGTGTGGCAGAAAACTAACACTGCACATCACCCTGAACACACCATCTCCACCGTGAAACATGGTGGTGGCAGCATCATGTTCTGGGGATACTTTTCTTAATCAGGGACAGGGAATCTGGTCAGAGTTGATGGGAAGATGGATGGAGACAAATTCAGGGCAATCTTATGCCCCGTACACACGATCGGGATTCCCGGCGGTAAAAAGTCAGCCGGGAATCCCGGGGGGAAAACTGAGAACCTGCTTGGTCACTTTCCCCACCAGAGGTTTTCCCTTCTGGAAAACGACGGTAAGAGCTTTGGCAGGGAATCCCGGCCGTGTGTATGCTCCACCGCAGTGTTTTCCATAGGTAAACTGCCAGGAAAAAGACCGACGGGAATTGCGGCAGGAAAAAAGAGAACATGTTCTCATTTTTTCCTGCTGCGATTCCTGGCAGTTTTCATGTTGGAAAAACCGCCATGGAGCATACACACGGCCAGTTTTCCCTGCTAAAAGCTGTCATGACAGTTTTCCCGACAGGAAAACTGGTCGTGTGTACGAGGCATAAGAAGAAAACCTGTTAATGCCGCGTACACACGATCGGTCAAACCGATGAGAACGGTCTGATGGACCGTTTTCATCGGACCAAACCGATCGTGTGTGGGCCCCATCGGTTATTTATCCATAGGTTAAAAAAAAGCAATCGGTTAAAAATCGACGCATGCTCAGAATCAAGTCGACGCATGCTTGGAAGCATTGAACTTCGTTTTTTTCTGCACGTCGTTGTGTTTTACGTCACTGCGTTCTGACACAATTGTTTTTTTAACCGATGGTGTGTAGGCACGAATGACCATCAGTCAGCTTCATCGGTTAACCGATGAAAACGGTCCATCAGACCATTCTCATCGGTTTGACCGATCGTGTGTACGTGGCATTAGAGTCTGCAAAAGACTTGAGACTGGGGTAGAGGTTCACCTTCCAGCAGAACAACGACCCCAAACATACAACCAGAGCTACAATGGAATGGTTTAGATCAAAGCATATCCATGAGAATTGGAATGGCCCAGCCAAAGTCCAGACTTAAATCCTATTAAGAATCTGTGGCAAGAGTTGAAAATTGCTGTTCACAGACATTCTCCATCCAATCTGAGGGAGCTTGAGCTTTTTTGTAAAGAACAATGGGCAAAATTTTCCCTCTCTAGATGTGCAAAGTTGGTAGAGACATCCCCAAAAAGACTGCAGCTGTAATTGCAGCAAAAGGTGGTTCTATAAAGTATTTACTCACACTACACTACACACTTTTCACATTTTTATTTGTAAAAAAAAAAAACTATTTATCATTTTCTTTCCACTTCACAATTATGTGTCACTTTGAGTCTGTCTATCACATAAAATCCCAATAAAATACATTTAGGTTTATGGTTGCAACATGACAAATTATGGAAAATTTCAAGGGATATGAATACTTTTGCAAGGCACTATATTTTGCCTTATATGGCCTCATAAGGTTTTGCATCTCCAACCCGGAACAAACATATAACTGTTGAGTTCAGAGGAAAGTCAGAAGTCTGGACCTTCATACTTCTTAACATTTAAAAAACAGTGAAAGAAAAAGTTCCAGTTAGGCCCCATGCACACGAGAAGCAAATGCAAACACGTACGAACAAAGTTTTCAAAGGCAAAAACTGGCGTTTAAAACGCCTGTTTTTGCCGCGAATTTCGCAGCGTTTTGCCGCGTTTAGCGGCGTTTTACCGAGTTTGCGGCTATCAGCGTTCATAACAAAGACATTGTAGACCCTCCCAAAGCTTTGAAACGCAAAAACGTTTGCGTCTGAACCCAAAATTTTGCGTCTGAAAAAACGAGCCCAAACCCAACTGCTTTAAAACGCAAAAAAACGTGAATGTGTGCATGGACACATAGGATAACATTAAATGTGTTCAGGGGCAGTTGAAAAAAATGCCCAAATGCCTCGGAACTCGAGTTTACCAGCGTCTCGTGTGCATGGGGCCTCAACTTTTACCCATATGGTTTAAAGCAGTATTAAACCTCAAACAATTATTATATTGCAGCTTACCAATTCTTAGATGTGATCGTTGTATTGGTTTGCTTTTTTAGACTTTCTTTCTTCTATTCTCATCATGTGATCCAGGCAGTAAATCTGTTGCTTTTCAACAGAAAAGCTCTCTTGCATGTACAGGGATGAGACAGACTATTTATCACTGACAGGGGTGCTTAAAATGATCAGCTTTTATTTATTTATGGAAAACTTTTATCCCAAAAGGAAAAAAACTGTTTACCCTAATGGATTATAAAGTATTAGTTGGAATTCAGCTTCAGTTTGTTACTGTATTTAAATATGCTAGTACTCCTAACACTCCCCTCCCTTAGACTAACAATGCTGCTGTCCAAATTGTGGTGTCTGTATAATACAAGAGGTGTGTTACTGGCCAGATCACCAATAGAAAACAGGGAAAAAATAAAACGAATGCAGCCACCACATCTAATGATTGGTAAGCTGCAATGCAATATATTACATTTTTATTTTTGGCTTTAAAACTGCTTTAACCACTTGCCAACCGGCTCACGGCTATATATGTCTCGGCAAAGTGTCACGTTCCTGCGAAACCTTGTATGGGTACATTGTCCCCTTTAAGATCCATAGTAGGTGCGCGCCCCCTGCACAGCGAGGGAAACTGACGCACGTGCCCAGCGGGTGCAATTGCCGCTGGCCATCCGTGACCGTGGGCAAGAGAGCCAGCACGGGGATTTGTGTGTGTAAACACACAAATCCGCTTTCTGACAGGAGAGGAGATACAGATCGTTTGTTCCTACTAAGTAGGAATAACGATCTAGCTCCTCCTCTAGTCAGTCCCATCCCCTCACATTTAGAAACGCACATAGGGATAACACCTTGATCGCCCCTAGTGTTAACCCCTTTTCTGCCAGTGACATTTACACAGTAATCAGTGTATTTTTATAGCACTGATCGCTGTATAAATGTCAATGGTCCCAAAATAGCGTCAAAAGTGTCCGATCTGTCTGCCGCAATGTTGCAGTACCGCTAAAAATTGCAGATCACCGCCATTACTAGTATAAAAAATAATAATAATAAAAATACCATAAAAAATCGTTCCCATAGTTTGTAGACGCTATGGGCCAGATCCACATACATTTGGATGGGCGCAGCGTATGTGAGATACGCTACGCCGCTGTAACTTACTTTTTAATTCTTTGAATCCACAAAGAATTTGCGCCGTAAATTACAGGAGCGTAGTTTATTTCTCGGCGCGTAATTCAAATCGGCGAGTAGGGGGCGTGTTTCATTTAAATGAAGCGCGTCCCCACGCCGAATGAACTGCGCATGCACCATCCCTAAATTTCCCGCCGTGTATTGCGCTAAATGACGTCGCAACAACGTCATTTTTTTTAACTTAGATGTGAATTACGTCCATCCCTATTCACGGATGACTTACGCAAAAAAAAAATTCAAATTTCGACGCGGGAACGACGGCCATACTTAACATGGCAAGTCTAACTATACGCCGCAAAATACCAGCTTTAACTATACGCCGGAAAAAGCCGTCTAGAGACGACGTAAGAGAATGCGACGGCCGCGCGTACGTTCCTGGATCGTCGGAAATAGCTAATTTGCATACCCAACGTGGAAAACGAGGCAAACTCCACCCAGCGGACGCCGAAGTATTGCATCTACGATCCGAAGGCGTACGAAGGCGAAAAGCCTGTCGGATCGAACCCAGAAGCCGTCGTATCTTGGTTTGAGGATTCAAACTAAAGATACGACGCGGGAAATTTGAAAGTACGCCGGCGTATCCGTAGATACGCCGGCGTACTCTCTCTATTTTTTTTTTACAAAATTTTCACTCTTTTTTTTGTTTATAGCGCCAAGAAAAAACACAGAGATGATCAAATACCCCCGAAAGAAAGCTCTATTTGTGGGAAAAAAAGAGCATCAATTTTGTTTGGGTACAGAGTTCACGCAATTGTCAGTTAAAGCAACGCAGTACCGTATCGCAAAAAATGGCCTGGTCATTAAGCAGGAAAATCTTTCGGTCCTTAAGTGGTTAAACCTTTTCTAAAAAAAAAAAAAAAAAAAAGACCTTTAAAATTGCTTAGCTGGAGTTTATCTCTTATTTTTCGAGTCAATTATACAAGCAGGAGATGATGTTTCTGGGGGGCGTTCTGTACACATTCTAGAAAATGACATGCAATTACAATATGACTTGTGTCACAATTGCATATATATATATATATATATTTTCCCTTCACAAAAATGAAGTTACCCTTTAAATATCTTAAAAAAGGCAACAAAACATACGACGGAAAGTATGCGCAACAAGATCATTTGGATGTGTCTCACAGAATGTCCCATCTAAAACAAGATTCTACACTGGTAGTTCAGTGGGACATTATCACCATGTGGGAGTCAATATAAAGCTCCAAACAGAGATAATGAACTGGAAATGCTAAACTAGTAGTTTGCTTTCAGGCACGTCTTGCATAGTTGAAAATTCTATCAAATACTTACTGTAATTTTCCTATCCTGGCGCCAACCCATATGTATGCTGCCATGTTGGTGCCAGGATAGCAGAGAATTGTATCAAATGCTTACCATCATTTTCATTTCCTGGCATCATCCCATGGCAGCATACATGTAAATTGGTGCCATGAAAGTTCATTATAGTTAGAGACCCCTCTCGGACCTCTAGACCCCCGGGTGACCCTCGTGCAAATAAATGTATTCCACAATTTTTGATTATAAATGGTTGTAAACTTCCTATTTATTATTTAATTGTGTATTTCTTCCTACTTTCCTTTGTAAGAACTGAGACTTGTCTTTGCAGATAGTTACAATTTTGCTTGGCAATAATAAAACTGGACACTTGATGGTGCTATGATTCAAGTTTTTTTTTATAAAATTTTAATTTCTGCTCAGAGCTTAATAAAAAAGTTTTCTTTAATTTTAGGTAGTTGGACATATCTATAGCACTTTTAACCCCCTAAAGTGTACAGCTACAGTAAACCTTAGAACGGAAATTGCATTAATTGCATTACTTTATTACTAAACAGCAGGGCTGGACTGTGACAAAAATTTGGTGGGGGGGTATATGAGAAGATGAGGGGATATATGATTAGGTGGGGGGTATTCGACCATGTGGGGGGTAGATGACCAGGTGGGGGGGTAGATGTCCAGGTGGGGGGGGGTAGAAGACCAGGTGGGGGAGGTATATGACCAGGTGAGGGGGTATATGACCAGTTGGGGGGTATATGACCAGGTGGGGGGGGGTATATGACCAGGTGAGGGGGTATATGACCAGGTGGGGGGTATATGATCAGGTGAGGGGGTATATGACCAGGCGGGGGGTATATGACCAGGTGAGGGGGTATATGACCAGGTGGGGGGTATATGACCAGATGGGGGGGGGGTAGAAGACCAGGTGGGGGAGGTATATGACCAGGTGGGGGGGGGGTATATGACCAGGTGAGGGGTATATGACCAGGTGAGGGGGTATATCATACCTCCCAACTTTCTGAGATGGGAATGAGGGACACCTATCAGCAAAAGTATGCAGGCATAGGACACACCCTTTGCCACACCCCCTTAAAGGAGAATTGTACAAAAAAATAAGATTGGTTAAACCCACAAGTGCTTTTTTTACCACTACTATTTCTTTATATTGGCTTTTGGAATTTACAAATGCAGCAATTTAGAAATCAGATGAAAGTTTGGACTGGGAAACACTTTTTGATAGATAAAAAGTGCATTTTATATACATCTGTATAGATCAGACCAAAATGAGGGAAGTACATTACCATATTATTTTAAACATGACCTTTATCACTGTGACTTTCTTTTGCCATACGTTTCATTATCCTATTTACAACTTTTCCCCTCCTAGATCAGCTCTGCCAGTTAGGGCTGGCTTTCTCATTATCCCCAGGAGCTGCGACTCACTCTGGTGCCCCCCCTCCCCTTTAGGGAGGGTTGGTCGGGCTCTCACTGCGTATCGACGCCACGCTTCCACGCTCGATGGGTGACGTCACTTGTGACGCCGCGATGCGGGCGTGAATTATCCATCTGCGGCTAGTACGAGGAGGGTTTGCGCGCCAACGCCAGGCACGTTACTGCCTGGACGGCGATGCGGGCCTTCCCCCCTATTTACGCTGCGTGGCGTTCATTGGCCACTTTTGGTATACGTCCGCTATATATACTTACCCATATTGAGCCATCACTTCAGATTGTATCATCTTCATGGGACCCTACACACTTTATGGTGCCACCTCTTGATCCACCCTCGCTGGGTAGGTACCTACGGTGCAGTGCTTTCACTATCACACCTGCACCCTTACTATCTTTTTGACTTATGCTTATCTTGATGCATGTCTTTATTCACATGTCTACCTTTCCAACTTTACACTTCACTTCCTACCCACTATTTTTGGTGCAGTGCTTAGATTATTATACCTGCACCCTTACTACTTTTTGATTTATGTCCACTTTGGACATCCTGGTGCATGTCTTCACTCATATGTCTACTTCTTCAACCCTACACTTCACTTCTCACCCATTATTTTTAATTATTTATTATTTATCCCACAGATACCTCTGGGTTTTACCACAGATTTTATCAATTCTACCACTGTTGACATCCACTATCCGATGTTCATGGCCAATACTGTTTACTGTTGCTGCTACTGCCGTGCCAAGGTGTCACCAATTCAGCTCCCGGGGATGATGCTAATTATAGCTGCCCCTCTCTTACAGTACCATCTTATGATTCTACCCATTTTACTATAACTAGGTGAGAGTGTTTGGGACTATTATTGTTCCCCTCTTTTCTATGTTCCCTATTATGTCCATTACCTTACTATGGCATTTCTTTCTCTATTATAGATATCCGTACACCGTGTATCTGCTCCTGATGAGTGTTAAAGTGAACATGAAACGCGTAGAGCCATTATACGATGATATGTCACAGTGTACATGTATAATATTTACCCTCTAACATTGCAATTTTATGAACCAACTCATTTTTATTTATTTTTTCTATGCTACCCCTACAAAGCCGGTTCTCATGTACCAGATGCCCCATTATGAGTACCTATCATAGACCATCATGTACCCTCTTGTTTCCTCTAGAATTATGTACCTAGACCCATTACTATTATGCATTACCATGTATGTTTTGTTGGACTAATTTGTACTATTATATAATTTCTAGGTGGTTACTAACTGTACCATTTTATCATCTTAATGTGTATATGTCATACCTCCTTTGTTTGTTTAATAAATATTTTTTACCATATGTTTTTGGTTCATATGCCAGTGATGTTCTTCCTTAAAGTCCCACCCTTAGTTTCTCTCATTCAAAATGAGGGACAAATGAGGAGAATGAGGGACAGAGGGACATTGCTCCAAATCAGGGACAGTCCCTCGAAATCAGGGACAGTTGGGAGGTATGGGTATATGACCAGGTGGGGGGTATATGACCAGGTGGGGGGTATATGACCAGGTGGGGGGTATATGACCAGGTGGGAGGTATATGACCAGGTGAGGCCGTGAGAGACTGGGAGCACAGTGGGCTGAAGAACTACAAGGAGCTATTATAGTGAAGAAGAAAATAACTTTCATGTTTTTGTTAGGAATTGTTAAAGATTGTTGCCATAGGAGACAGCATTCCTGCACATCCAGATGTGGCGTCTTTCTGGATGCCTTTCCCTGCATTGTTGTCCTCCTATCGAAGTCTCCGAGTCTGCAAATTGATCTTGCAACTGCCTAAGGGTGTCCTAGCTCTAACCCTCTTTCACCAAAAAGTTTGTTAAGAGAAATAAACTTTCTTTTACATTTAAGAAGTGTCTGGCGCCCAATAACTTTAACTACTCTGCACCCACCATGCCTCCCAACCCACTACATTCAGAAGAATGTCAGCTATCTCTGACCCTGGAGGTTCTCATTAGCCTGAAGGAGGCCTGGGACCTTTCTACATAGTGAATGCAGGATCTTGGATTTAGTAACACTTTACTCTTACCCTTACATTGCTTTTCATGTTATTGCGGGTTTACCTTTATTTTACATAAAGTTTGCAAGAACAACTCAACTCAATGTTTACTGCAACTGATCTTGTCCCTTTTGGTTGTAGCATAGATAAATAGGCAGGAAGTAGTCCTATAGATGAGACTGATGAGGGGCATTTGTAGCTTTTCTGAAACTTTCATCAGTTCCTGACGACTGATGTTACCTGAAGGGGCGGAGTCTGCTGACAAACCCTTGTCATACGTTCGGTTCTCTATTTTCACTGGGGTGGATTCAGTAAGCATTTGCGTCTGCGTAACCATAGTTACACAGCGCAATTGCTTAGTTGCGCCGGCGTATCGACTGCTCCTGATTCAGAAAGGTTGATACGCCGACTGCAGCCTAAGATATGACTGGCATAAGGCTCTTATGCCGTCGTATCGTAGGCTGCATTCTTACGATGGCCGCTAGGTGGCGTTCCCATAGTGGTTAGCGTAGAGTATGCAAATTGCATACTAACGCCGATTCACAACCGTACGCGCGCCCTACGTACGCAGTTTACGTCGTTTGCGTTCGTCGAGTTCCGCGTAAGGCTGCCCATGCTATTAGCAGGGGCAGCCAATGCTAAGTATACCCGTCGTTCCCGCGTCGCGATGTTTGAAAATTACATTGTTTGCGTAAGTGAATCGTGAATGGCGCTGGACGCCATTTACGTTCACGTTGAAGCAAATGACGTCCTTGCGACATAATTTGCCGCAATGCACGTTGGGAAAGTTTCCCGACGGAGCATGCGCACTACGTTCGGCGCGGGAATGCGCCTAATTTAAATGATCCACGCCCCCTACGAGATCATTTAAATTACGCGCCCTTACGCCGGGCAGTTTTAAGGAGCGCCCGCGCAAATTACGTAGCTACTGCTTCATGAATGAAGCATAGCGCAGGTAATTTACGGAGGCGCAGCGTTAAAACGGTACGCTGCGCCTCCGTAAGAGGGCGCAATTCCTACCTGAATCCAGCCCACTCTGTCTCAGCCTGCTGAGGAATTGGCCATTGCGTCTGCCATTAAAAAGTTTCTAAACTAGGCTCCGTGCACTGTGCAGTAAAGGCTGTAATAAGCATGCAAAGCACTACTTGCATGCCTCAACACATCTGTTCAATATCCATAAAATAAGATGGAAGTAAACATATGTTTGTATTAGAATCTCATATTTCACACAGCATGTTTCATAACGCAGCCTTCATCTGTGTTTTTTCATCAAGTTTTCATGTATTTTTCATCACTTAGATTTTAACCTGCATCATGCGCAGTGAGAAATGTATTTGATCCACTTGAAATAGTAGATCAGAAACACTTTAATGTAAAAAAAACTCTTACAGGCAAACATTTCAAAATGACTAAAATTACTATTCGTCAATCTGCCGTGTATATGAAGGATCATTTCCACCTGAAGCTAATATTTTTAGCTGAACAGAATGTCGCCGAGCAGAGCCGAACGTCGCCTATCGGAAATGCACGGAAAGGCCCGAGGACAGCACAGCTGACCTCGGCAAATCTCGGGTAGGAAGTCTTTCCGAGGTTTGCAGAGGTCAGCCGAAGTGTCCTCTGGCCTTTTCCGCTGTTTCCGAGGCTCCCCGCCTCTGGCCGCATGCGTTATTGCATCCCATTGAAGCCCAATTATTTTCGTTTCCATTGACTTCAATGGGGAAACTCGCTTTGATATGCGAATACTTTGGATTACGAGCATTCTCCTGGAACAGATTATGCTTGTAATTCGAGGTTCCACTGTATTCCAATGTTTCTCTTCACCCTCAGTTTCTCTCCTTCACTCAGCTAATGTGACTCCAGTGCCAAAGGGGAGGGGCACCCGATGTCCTCTTATCAAACCAATGAGGTGATTGGTTGTTAGGAAACTGGGGCTAGAAGGTTGTAACGATGCACAATGAAAGCCTGTGGCTTTGTGTAACTAAAGAGCAGGCTTGAGTCACCCACTAGCTTGTATACAATTTGTAGCCAATTTTTAGGCATTTTGCCAAGGCAACCCCTGAATGAAACATGAAGGCACCCCAAGGTTGAAAAAGGTTGCTCTAGGCAAACAGCTAAATCAGTGGTTCTCAACCTATCTAGTGCCATGACCCCTTGATAAAATTTTCCAAGTTGTGGGGACCCCCAACAGTAAAATTTTCGTAGCGTGTGTTGTCAACACCCAAGGCAAGACAAGTAATTTGCGCCCTAACCCACATACTTTTAGCGCTCCATGAGTCCCTTCCACATGTACAGTATTAAAACCCCTTATGGTACATTTTAGGATGTACTACTCTCTCTTTGTTCTCCTTTCTTTCCCTTTTATGTCTCTCTAGAGTGGAATAGGATGAGTGGCCGTGCTGGTTGGGGGGGGGGGGGGGGATCAGTGGTAGTCCTGGGTGGAGTTCTGATCAGCTAACTTAAGTGCTCTTGATCAAGTTTATCTGCTAATCTGAGAACTCTAGTGGGGACTTTTAATGACAACTCTAGTGTTACTTACTGTGTCTCCAGCTTCACAGTGTCTCCAGCTCTGTGGCATCTCGCAGCAGGGACACTTATGCTGAAATCAGGAGATAGGGTCTCCTCCAGCCCCTCCCACTTCTCATTCCTCACAAGTCAGCTGACCTCTAATCTCTGTCCCCCAATCATGCTGTGACATGAATGGGTGGCTGCGAAGAGGCTGAGTGGGCGGCCTTGGGCTACAGGAAAAGCCGAGCTGGGCAGCCGCAAAAAGTCTGGGAGAGCAGTGCGGGCTTCAGGAACAGCCCAGGATTCAGTGACCCCTGGCAAATCGTCATTCGACCCCCGAGGGGGTCCCGACCCCCAGGTTGAGATTCACTAAGCTAAATGAACAGATGTAATACACATACAGTGCCTTAAAAAAGTATTCATATCATACCCCTTGACATTTTCCATATTTTGTCATATTACAACCAAAATCTTATTTTATTGGCATTTTATGTGATAGACCAACACAAAGTGGCACATAATTGTGGAAGGAAAACGATTTTCAATTTTTTTTTACAAATAAATATGTGAAAAGTGTGGCGTGGAATTGTATTCAGCCCCCAAGTCAATACTTTGTAGAACCGTCTTTCACTGCAATTACAGTTGCCAGTCTTTTTCGGGATGTCTCTTCCAGCTTTTCACATCTAGAGAGTGACATTTTGCCCATTTTTCTTTGCAAAATTGCTCAAGCTCTGTCAGATTGGATGGAGAGCGTCTGTGAACAGCAATTTTCAAGTCTCAATTAGAATTAGGTCTGGACTTTAACCACTTGCCGCTTGCCCACTGTCAAATGATGGAGGGATTTGCGGTTTTCGTTCTGGGTGGACATCATATGACGGCGCACCCAAACAGACGCTTCCGCATTCCCGTAGTGGCACACAGAGAGGCGACCAGGGCCGCGCTGTGTCCTAGAAACACCTAGAAAGACCCCAATCTCTGGTACGGCTCTTTAACCATGTGATCGGCTGTGTCCAATCACAGCCGGTCACATGTAAATACAGGAAGTGGCGTTGATCGGCTCTGCTCACCTCACACTGACAGAGTGTGCGGCAAGGAGAGACGATCAGCGGCATCTCCTTCCAGGGGAGAATAGGGCATGTAATCAGGGCACTAATCATGTGCCACCAATCAATGCCCATAAGTGCCACAAATCAGTGCCCATTACTGGTGCCAGTCAGTGCTGTCTTTTACTGTCCATCAGTGCCTGCTTATCAGAGCCTGCTCATCAGGGCCTGCTCATCAGTGTTGCCCATCAGTTCCCATCAGTGCCCTATCCTTGTTGCCTATCAGTGCCCACCAGTGCCACCTATTAGTGCTCACCAGTGCCGCCTATCAGAGCCCATCAGTGGCACATATTAGTGCCCATAAGTGCAGCCTCATCAGTGCCCATGAGTGCAGCCTATCAGTGTCCATCAGTGCCGCCTCATCAGCGCACAACAGTGAAGAAGAAAAATTACTTATTTCCAAAGTTTTCTGTTGTTTTTTGGGGGAAAAGAAAAAAAAATCCAGCGGTGATTAAATACCCCCAAAAGAAAGCTCTGTTTGTGTGAAAAAAATTATTAAAAATGTACTTGGGTACAGTGTTGCATGACCGCACAATTTTTATTTAAAGTGCGAAAGGCCTGAAAGCTAAAAAATGGCCTGGGCAGGAAGGGGGTGAATGTACCCTGTATTGAGGTAGTTAACTGGGCCAATCTAACACATGAATATGCTATGATCTAAACCATTTCATTGTAGCTCTGGTTGTATGTTTAGGGTTGTTGTCCTGCTGGAAGGTGAACCTCCACCCCAGTCTCAAGTATTTTGCAGACTCTAAGGCCGCGTACACACGATCGGTCAAAACCGATGAAAACGGACTGAAGGTCCGTTTTCATCGGTCCAAACCGATCGTGTGTGAGCCCCATCGGTCAGTTATCCTTCGGTCAAAAAATGTAGAACTTGCTTTAAAATTTAACCGATGGACTGATAACCGATAGGTCAAAACCGATGGTTAGTATGCAAAAGCATCGGTTAAAAACCAGCGCATGCTCAGAATCAAGTCGACGCATGCTTGGAAGCATTGAACTTTGTTTTTTTCTGCACGTCATTGTGTTTTCCGTCACCGCGTTCTGACACGATCGTTTTTTTAACTGATGATGTGTAGGCACATCAGACCATCAGTCAGTTTAATCGGTTACGTGTGTACGTGGCCTCACAGGTTTTCTTCCAAGATTGTCCTGTATTTAGCTCCATCCATCTTCCCATCCACTCTGACCAGCTTCCATCTCCCTGCTGAAGAAAAGCATCCCCATACCGTGAAAATGATGCTGCCACCACCATGTTTCACAGTGGGGATGGTGTGTTCAGGGTGATGTGCAGTGTTAGTTTTCCACTACACATTGCGTTTGGCTTCTAGGCCAAAAAATCTGACCAGAGCACCTTCTTCCACATGTTTGCTGTGCTCCCACATGGTTTCTCGCAAACTGTAAAGGGGACTTTTTATGACTTTCAACAATGGCTTTCTTCTTGCCATTCTTCCATAAAGTGCAGATTTGTGGATGACTAATAATTGTCCTGTGGACAGATTCTCCCACCTGAGTTGTGAATCTCTGCATCCCCTCTTGAGTTACCATGGGCCTCTTGGCTGCTTCTCTAAATAATGCTCTCCTTGCCTATGTCTTGCCAGGTTTCCAGTTGTGCAATAATCTTTCCATTTTCAGATGAATGGATTGAACACTGCTGAACATGTAAACATACATTTTTTCATACAACCAGCATAATGACCTCAGCAGGGCCAGGACAAGGGTGGGCAGAAGGGATGGCTGCCCTGGGCACTGTAGTATCATGTGAGGTGGGGAGGGGGGGGACCTCCATGTGATTGGGGGTACTTGTGTTGGGAGGGGGAATTTGGAGGGTGGAATGGGATAAGAATTGTTTTAGGAGTGGAAATTAGGGGTGTGTTCTAGGAATGGTGATTTGGGGGGATTTGTACTGTAGAGAGGGAGGGGAAGCCATGCAATCGGGATCTGCTGCATGCACATGTGCTGACGGAAAGCATGTTGATAGAAGTAGAAAGCAGAGTACTCTTACTACAGGCACTAGGAGCTCCTTATAAACTAGGGGGTGCAGAAACAGTATAATCATAGTAATAATTATAGTCGCACACACAGTGGCAGAATGCAAGTTGTACATTCATATACTGTATGTTAGTCGCATTGTGCCCTGCCACTGCTATTTCTCCACAATACTTCTTATTGGAATGTACAAAAAAAATTATAGCAAGATATCTCTGCATTGCAATCTCTGGAGTCTGGCCTCTTCCTACACTTGTACTGTATAATGTCCCCTGCTCCACAGTCAGCACCAAGTCCTTGCAACTGTTGTTTCCTATCACTTACCATACATATTTAATAGCCATTCCTGAGTGGCATTTCATCCTTGTCACTGCTGTCCTGAATCACTCACTATACAAATCTCACCTCTATTACTCCACAACCTCTATCACTACTTTCTGTAATATTTTCCTGTAGATATGTAACCTATACAATTGTTTTCTATGTAACATCCACTGATTAACTTTAACATGTCCCCTTGACTATTGTCTCTGAGTACTTACCACCCACATTACAAACCATTCTTTGCTCAGTAGAAATACAGTATGTACCTGTCACTGGTGCCAGTCTTGTCCTTGATCACTCGCTGTTCATATGTAAATCAAACTTTTTTGCAGCATCAAGTCCCTTTTACCGCTGTCCCTGACCACTGTTTAATTCAATTTCTACTGCTCTCTAATCCACAGAGTCACATCATTTAATAGGAATAGCAACTAAATAAAGTGATTCTAAAGTAAAGAATAAAAAAACAAAAACAAAAAATGTTATACTTACTTGCTCTGTGCAACAGTTTTGCACAGAGCAGCCCGATCCTTTTATTTTTGGTCCATTGCGGGGGTCTCCCCCTGTCGAGTGCCCCCAATAGCAAGCCTCTTGCTATGGAGGCACTTGAGAAGGCTTGCTTCTGAGCCACGCTATGTGTGTCCATTCACACACAGAGCGTGACTTGGCTCCCCCTCTCTCTCCTCTTTGGCTCACTGGCTGTGATTGACAGCAGCCGGTGTCAATAGCTCCCGCTGCTGTGTGAGCTTATCAGGAGAGAGAGAGATCAGGGAGAGCTTCTGCTTTCGTCCACATTGCTGGATCGAGATTTGGCTCAGATAAGAATTAGGGGGGCTGAGGGGGAGCTGCATCCAGGAGGTTTTTTACCTTAATGTATAGAATATATTACAGTGAAAAACCTTAAGTCTTTAGAACCACTTTAATCAGCAATGATCAATATGTCAAAGCTGTATACATACTATATTACAAAAAGTATTGGGACATCTGCCTTTACATGCACATGAACTTTAAAGCGGATCTTCACCGGAAAAAAAATATTTAAAGCCAGCAGCTACAAATACTGCAGCTGCTGACTTTTAATATTAGGGCACTTACCTATCCTGGAGTCCAGCGATGTCAGCAGCAAAGGACGAGCGATCGCTCGTCACTCTGCTGCCCCCCACCGCCATCCTCGCTCCAGCTTCACTGCCTGATTCACTACAGCGCGTCCTGACTGGTCCCTGTTGTGTTCTGGGAGCCGAGTGTTTCCCAGAACACAGCGGGCGGGGGCGGGAAATGACGTACTCCCCTCAGAGTCTCCGCAGAGAGGACTCCCTGAAGTGGGTGCAAATACCTGTCTTTGACAGGTACCTGCACCCCTCTCCCCCTGAAAGGTGTCAAATGTGACACCGGAGGGGCGGAGGGTTCCGATGAGCGGAAGTTCCACTTTAGGGTGGAGCTCCGCTTTAAAGCGGGGGTTCACCCAAAAATCAACTTTCTGCCATTAGATCCAGCATACTGCTGACATCTGCAGTATGCTGTTTTTTTTTGTACTTATCGTTTTATCAGCCTTTGTTATCCGGTTCCGAGCGGGGATTCCTTCCGGGTATAGGCGTTCCTAAGCCAAGCGGATTTGATTGACAGGCTGCTAAAGCGCGTCACGCCTTCCGAAAATACTCTAAGTGACACTGGAGTGTTTACGGCGCCTGCGCAGTCAGCTCTACATGGCAGGCGCAGGCGCCATAAATACCTGAGTGTGACTTTGGGTATTTTCGGAAGGGGTGACGCGCTTTAGCAGCCCGTCAATCAAATCCGCTTGGCTTAGGAACGCCTATTTCCCCACAGAAATCCCCGCTCGGAGCCGGATAACAACGGCTGATAAACGATAAGTACAAAAAACAAACAACAAAAAAAACAGCATACTGCAGATGTCAGCAGTATGCTGGATCTAATGGCAGAAAGTTGATTTTTGGGTGAACCTCCGCTTTAATGGCATCCCAGTCTTAGTCCAAAGGGTTCAATATTGAGTTGGCCCACCCGTTGCAGCTATAACAGCTTCAAATCTTCTGGGAAGGCTGTCCACAAGGTTTAAGAGTGTGTCTATAGGAATGTTTGATCCTTTTTCCAGAAGCGCATTGATGAGGTCAGGCACTGATTTTGGACGAGAAGGTCTGGCTCACAGTCTTTGCTCTAATTCATAGCAAATGTGTTCTATCGGGTTAGAGGTCAGGACTCTGTGCAGGCCAGTCAAGTTCCACCACCCCAAACTCGTTCGTCCATATCTTTATGGACCATGCTTTGTGCTCTGGTCCAAATCATTTGGTGGGGGGGGGGGGGGGGATTATGGTGTGGGGTTGTTTTTCAGGGGTTGGACTTGGCCTCTTAGTTCCACTGAAGGGAACTCTTAAGGCATCAGCATTAAGGATGTGCCAAATACCCCCCCTGGATCGGTTCACACCAGAAATTGCGAACAGGTAAAAAATTTGTTCGAACACGCTAACACCGTTAAAGTCTATGGGACATGAACATGAAAAATCAAAAGTGCTATTTTTAAAGGCTTAAAGGTAATTGCCAAAACAAGTGTTTGGGGACCCGGGTCCTGCCCCAAGGGACGTGTATCTTTTTTCAGACCTTTGGGCGGCATGATAGAAGATGAATGGACACCACAGGACATTTTTTATTTTTTTATTTTTAAAAAAAGGATTTGTCCCAAAGTGTCTCCTGTCTTTTACTATTTTTGTCAGTGATTTTTTATGAATTTTTATTTTTATGAATTGGTAGGGGTACAATGTACCCCCTACCAATTCACATGGGGGGCAGGTTTTGGGGGTCCCCTTGTTAAAGGGGGCTTCCAGATTCTGATAAGCCCCCGCCCGCAGACCCCTACACCGACCGGGCAAGGGTTGTGGGGATGAGGCCCTTGTCCCCATCAACATAGGGGCAAGGTGCTTTGGTGTGGGGGCGCAGAGGGCATGTGGCCTGGTACGGTTCAGTAGGGGGAGCGCTCTCTCGTCCCAACCTCTTTTCCTGCGGCCTGCCAGTTTGCGTGCTTGGATAAGGGTCTGGTATGGATTTTGGGGGAACCCCTACGCCATTTTTTTATATTTGGTGCAGTGTTCCCTTTAACATCCATACCAGACCTGGGGGGGGGGTGCCGTTTTTGGGGGGGGGGGTCCATGCCATTTTTTCCAATGAATTTTATCTGTATTGCCGAGACCCGACAATTCATTACTGCCCCGCTCAGTTTAAATTACTTGTAATGTAAATGTAATTTTGCTTCAGGATCGTTCTAAACATGGGAAAAATGCGTCACTTTAAAGCCATACTATAGACACCCCCCAGGCACGATTTTTAAAGGAATATTTAATTTTTATTGTTTCACTTTAAGCATTATTAAAATCATTCCTCCTGAAACTTTTTTTTTGCATTGATACATGTCCCCTGGGGCAGGACCTGGGTCCCCAAACACCTTTTATGGAAATAGCTTGCATTTAAGCCTTTAAAATTAGCACTTTTGTTTTTTCAAGTTAGTGTCCCATAGACTTTAAAACGGTGTTCCGCAGCTTTCGAATTTGTCGCGAGCACCGCATAATGTTTGCTGTTCAGCGAACAGGCAAACATCCGATGTTCGAGTCGAACTTACGCTAGACTTAAACATTGGGATCATCCATAGTCAGCATACCAAGACATTTTAGACATTTTCATGCTTTGTGGAAACAGTTTGGGGATGGGCCCTTCCTGTTCCAACATGACTGCACACTAGTGCACAAAGCAAGGTCCATAAAGACATGGATGAGCGAGTTTGGGGTGGAGGAACTTGACTGGCCTGCACAGAGTTCTGACCTCAACCTGACCTCAACATCCGATGTTCGAGTCGAACTTACGCTAGACTTAAACATTGGGATCATCCATAGTCAGCATACCAAGACATTTTAGACATTTTCATGCTTTGTGGAAACAGTTTGGGGATGGGCCCTTCCTGTTCCAACATGACTGCACACTAGTGCACGAAGCAAGGTCCATAAAGACATGGATGAGCGAGTTTGGGGTGGAGGAACTTGACTGGCCTGCACAGAGTTCTGACCTCAACCTGATAGAACACCTTTGGGATGACCTTTTGGAGACTGTGAGCCAGGCCTTCTCGTCTACATCAGTGCCGGACCTCACAAATGCGCTTCTGGAAGAATGGTTAAACATTCCCATAGACACACTCCTAAACCTTGTGGACAGACTTCCCAGAAGTGTTGAAGCTTTTATAGCTGCAACGGGTGGTCCAACTCAATATTGAACCCTTTGGACTAATGCTGCGTACACACGATCATTTTTCGGGTTGTAAAAAACGAAGTTTCTTGTATGTCATTAAAAACGATCGTGTATGGGCTTCAGAGCATTTTTCGGGTTCTGAAAAACGGACAATTTTTTTTCCGAACATGCTCTATTTTTTCACAACGTTTTAAACGTTCTCGTTTTTCGGGTTGTAAAAAATGGTCGTGTGTGGGCTTTAACGACGTGAAAAATCCACGCATGCTCAGAAGCAAGTTATGAGACGATGCTACATATATTCTGGGATTGCCCTATGTTGAGGAGTTTTTGGTTAGAGATTAAAAGAGCTCTTCAGCTTTGTTCAGAATACGAGATCCCGGAAGATCCAGAATTCTACCTTATGGATAGGTAGAGTTAAGGAAATAAGTAAATTAGAAGAGTTAGTACTGACAGCACAACATCAAAAGGAAAAATATTTAAGAACGTAGACATCCTGGAAGTCCTATAGGGGAGAGGTCTAAGGAGGGTATGGTTGGATGTTTTAGAAGAAGCTCAGGAATGTTAAATGGGTATGTGTATGATTATCCGGGAAAATACAGAACTATAGAGCGGGGGCGGGGGAGAGGAAACTTTTGATTTTGATTTTTTTTTGTTTGTTTGGTCTTGTTTTTTCTTGGATGCTCTTCCCGGGATGCCGGGGGGGGGGGGGGATTAGAATGAAAGAGATATATGCTTGATTTTGACCATAAGGCAACAGGGGATGTACAATAATAGGTAGGATTGTTATTGTTGTGTTGTATTATTGTTTTTGTATTATGTGCTGTATTATTTTGTTCTATAATAAAAAAAGAAGTGATATGAAAAAAAAAAAAAAACTACCGTTCATAATTGAGTAAGCACATTCATCACACTGTAATAGACAGAAAAGCGCGAATCGTCTTTTACTAACACAAAATCAGCTAAAGCTGCCCAAAGGGTGGCGCAATTCAAATGGAACTTCCCCTTCATAGTGCCGTTGTACGTGTTGTACGTTGCCGCGCTTTGCTAGAGCATTTTTTTTTCACGTTCGTGTGTAGGCAAGGCCGTTTTAATGATCAAGTTGAAAAAAAGTTGTTTTTTCTAGAGCCTGAAAACTTTGGGCCAAATCCTCAAAAGGGATACGCAGGCGGATCTGCTGTTCCGCCTGCGTATCCCTGTGCCTATCTTTGGAACTGATCCTCAGAAGCAGTTTTCCAAAGATAGGCAGAAGATCCGACATCTGTAAGAGACTTACACTGTCGGATCTTAGGATGCAGTACCGCATCCGCCGCTGGGGGCATTTCGTGTCGAAATGCCGCCTAGCGTATGCAAATGAGGACTTACGGAGATCCACAAAGCTTTTCAGCTTTGTTTTTTCTCCGTAAGTTTACGTTTGCATGCGTAAAATTAGGGATGCTTTTACAAGGTGTAAACTGTTTACACCTTGTAAAAACAGACCTTTTTTTCGATCGCCGCGATTTTTTTTTAAATTAGATTTTTTTTTTTTCGCCGTATCTTTTTTTTAACCCGTCGCAACTTTATTGTCCCGTCGCAATCCACAAAGCCCGGCGTAACGTAATTTCGCGCGATGCACGTCGGGAAAATTACGTCACGAGCATGCGCAGTACGGCCGGCGCGGGAGCGCGCCTCATTTAAATTGTCATCGCCCCCTGGATAACAGGACCGCCTTGCGCCGGGAGAATTTAGGTTACACTGCGTGAAATTTCTAGGTAAGTGCTTTGTGGATCGGGCACTTAGGTAGAAATTTCCCGCCAGTGTAACTTAAATGGGAAAAATTAAGTTAGGCTACGATTTTGAGGATTTGGCCCTTTGTTTTTTACAACCCGAAAAATGATCGTGTGTACGCGGCATAAGACTGGGAGGCCATTAAAATTCATGTGTATGTAAAGGCATGTGTCCCAATACTTTTGGTAATATAGTGTATGTATGATACTGTCTACTGTATAATGAAGCCAAGACCCCAATTTGAAAAGGCCGTACTCTGCATTATATTCTTATTGTATTCCCATATCTGACATCAGACTGGGCATTGACAACACATTCCTTTTACATTTATACCATTTAACAATTAGGCAACTTTTGATAGGCAATTCCTGCATGCAGTCTACTATATGTCCCACAACATAAATTACCAGAAAAGTCATTCAAGCTTTCAGCCAGATGTCAGGGAACTTTAATTCATGCCCACTATCCCAACATATGATATGCGAATTGTCATCACACCACATTTATAAGTACAGGCATACCCCGCTTTAAGTACACTCACTTTACATACACTCGCGAGTAAGGACATACCCGCGAGTGTATGTTAAGTGCCTTACAAGTACTGTACAGACATTTTGAAGCCACAGTAGAAGGAGCTGAAACTCCGAGATCATACCCCACCCTGTTCCAGTGTGCCCCTGACACCCCCACTACAGCCCCTGGGACCTCAACTACAGCTCTTGACACCCTCACTACAGTCCCTGACCCCCTAGAAGTGAAAAAAGGTATTGTTTCACTTTAAGTACATTTTCGTTTTACATACATGCTCTGGTCCCATTGTGTACTTAAAAGTGGGGTATGCCTGTATGTCAATTCCTATGCCTCTGATAGAAGAACTGGATTGGAGCCTTCAGTAATGCAGGGATAGATGAAGCCTGAAAAAAACATTCACTGTTACAGAATGCTGTATAATATGTTGGCACTATATACTAATTTACAATATTTCTCATACATTTTCTGAGTCCATGTTAACAAAACGCTGGTCCAGCTGCTGAATGCTGATATTCATAGACACTAAAACTTGCCAAAGCTCTTTGCTTATCTCATCTAACATTGCTGTAGCGACAGCAGGCAGGGTACACTGAAGGCTTGCAGGATAGCTATGATGTGTTACTGCAGTGATAATCATATGAGCAGCAATGAAGTCCTTTTCCAGCATCCAAGCCCAGGCCAACACCTAAGTAGTCACTTATCTCTCTGGCAGAAAGGGACATTGTTACTCATATTTGATAGTTTCAAATATCTTGGTTTTAAAAGTTGTCAGTATATAGATTAGAAGCAACCAGTCACATTTTGAACTAACAAAGGTTATCATTCAAAGTGTTTCTAACTTTCATAGGACAGCTGAGGGCTTATTAAATTCTGAGTCCTTATCTAAAATCAGCTATGCGGACAGACCTGGTTATCAGGGAAATTGCCTGTAGTGATTTCCAGCTTACTTCTTTGAACACTGCAATGCCCTACTTATTCCTGAATGTAGTGCTTAACCATGCAGGAGCCGCTGGTGGTGATGGGTCCTTTGCTCTGCCCTGACTCAGCTGCTCCGTCTTCATTTACACACCCGGTTATAGGTAGAAGACCGCTCACACCTAATCTAGCATAATATCCTTGAATTAATCATGTCATGCAGTACAAACTCTCTGTACAGAACACCTCTAGGTAACCATATTGCATTGTATTTTAAGAAAATTACAGCGGCTGAAGATTGAAAAGGAAAGGTAACTTTTAATAGCATTCAATAACTATAAGACTTGTACTTTAATACCTAAGTTGTTGGTATATGCATTTTTGTATCATATTTTTTAGCGCTGCACTTTTTGTTACATAATATGACGCAATTTCTTTACGCTATATTATTTTTTTCTTTATTTGCAATTTTTTTTCCCCACAAGCAACATAATAAATATGATTTTTTTAAACAGTTAATGATGTGTTTGTTCCTGGTACCATGAAAGCCCTGTGTATTAAAGTTATTATGCTAGACACTGCCTCACCTATCAATCTGTTTTTCTCAGCATGGCTGACTTTAGATACATGTTCAGACTTCACATAGCTCTTGGTTCTTCAAAGATGTATATCACTGAATACTCTCCCCCTGTAAATGGAAAGAGTTTAATGTTTCCTGGAGAGCCTCTTTATTCCGCAAATCACAGTAAATATTTGCTTTTTTTTTTTTTTTAATCAGTTAGTTTCTTAAGTTATTATCAGGATCAAAGAGTTCCATGTTATCATTTAACCGCTTAACCCCCGGACCATATTTCTGCCCAAAGACCAGAGCACTTTTTGCGATTCGGCACTGCGTCGCTTTAACTGACAATTGCGCGGTCGTGCGACGTGGCTCCCAAACAAAATTGGCGTCCTTTTTTCCCCACAAATAGAGCTTTCTTTTGGTGGCATTTGATCACCTCTGCGGTTTTTGCGCTATAAACAAAAATAGAGCGACAATTTTGAAAAAAAATTATATTTTTTACTTTTTGCTATAATAAATATCCCCCAAAAATATATAAAAACATTTTTTTTCCTCAGTTTAGGCCGATACATATTCTTCTACATATTTTTCGTAAAAAAAATCATCGCAATAAGCGTTTATTGATTGGTTTGCGCAAATGTTATAGCGTTTACAAAATAGGGGGTATTTTTATGGCATTTTTATTAATCTTTTTTTTACTAGTAATGGCTGCGATCAGTGTTTTTTTTCAGTACTGCGACATTATGGCGGACACTTCGGACACTTTTGACACATTTTTGGGACCATTGGCATTTTTATAGCGATCAGTGCTATAAAAATGCACTTTACTATTAACATGCTCTAATTTTTCACTACGTTTTTAACATTGTCGTTTTTAACGTTGTAAAAAATGGTCGTGTGTGAGCTTTCACGATTGCGTGTAGGCAAGGTCGTTTTAACGATCGGGTTGAAAAAACCTTTGTTTTTTCTAGACCATTAAAATTTTCATTTTTACAACCCGAAAAATGGTCGTGTGTGTGCGCGGCATAGGTCCTCTAAACCTTTGTTTCCACACAAGGCAACGTTTAGGCATTTTCAGTTAATCACAAAACCATGAGAACTGATTGGGATATCCCACTACTACCAGAGACACTGTTGATAATAGGTTGCACACAAAAATGTCTCCCGTACTGTCACCCGTCAGTGTCCCTGATCACTGCCACACCAGTTATACACTGTATGGTGATGCTGAACTGCACTGGTGACTGGTTAATTTCTTTATTTTCCAAAAAAATTGGACAAAAAAATGACAGCTTCAAAAAACCTGCATTGTCTCTTACTAAATACCTTGGACTGTCTACATTCTAAAAATTGGTCATTTGGGGGGTATTTGTACTGTCTTGGCATTTCCGGCCCTCAAGAAATTAGATGGCCTATCAGTACATCTGGGCTGATCCATTTTCAGATATATACCATAGTTTGTAGACTCTGTAACTTTCCTGCAAACTAAATAATATTCACTGATTTGGATTATTTTCACCATGCAAGAAATGTAGCAGAATACATTTTGGGCTAAATTTATGAAGAACAACTATTTATTTGCAATTTTTAACAGAAGAGAAGAAAACACTTTTTCTTTACCAAAATTACTTTTTTTTTTTTCATTATTTTTATTTTAATTTAGCAAAAAAAAAAAAAAAAATAGTCGTGATTAAATACCACCAAAATATAACCAGAAAGGGGGTAAAAAGTGCCCAGTATTGAAGTGGTTAAACACAACACAGTGTACATAAAAGAGTCCATACAAAACCAACTGGTAACAAGTATTCACATGACCAGATGTCTGTGCACCTCTAATGCCGCATACACACCATCACTTTATGTGATGAAAAAAAACGACACTTTCTGTGAAGTAAAAAATTACGTTTTTGAAACTTCAATTTTCAAAGACGAAGTTGCCTACACACCATCGTTTTTCTCACAATGTCCTTGCAAAGTGAGGTTACGTTCCACCACGTTTTACCAGCTTCTGGGCATGCGTGGATGAAAAAACGTCTTAGAAAACAAAGTTTTTTGCTACACACGGTCAATTTCTGTGAAGTAAAAAGTGCACTTTTGAAAAACGACACATAAAATTGAAGCATGCTTCAATTTTTTTTGGTCGTTTTTTACAAGACATAAAACAAAGTTTTCCCCCACACACAGTCAATTAAAGTGACGTTTTTAAAAACGTCATTTTTTTTTCATCACATAAAGTGATGGTGTGTACGCGGCATTAGATATTATGCGCTTAGAGAAAAAAACGTTCTAAAAATGTGGCAGCTAACACTGTACCTTGATATCCTATTTGACCCTTGCCACCATCAAATGTATCTTTCTTTACAATCATGCTTATATACTGACAAAATTTGAGAATGGATGAACTGAGATTTTACCTACAGATTGACAGGTAAAATGGCCACAGTGCAGGTTGAAGACCTGCTGTTTACTTTTTTACTCACCTGCATTTGAGCAATATGTGACCCTCCTTGACTACTTTTCTGGAAGACTGGTGATCGATTAATGCAGCTTGGGTCTGCCTCTGACCGGTCTTGTCACCACCCCTTCTTGTGATGTCATCCTGCTACTACTGTAAAAAAAGGATCTTCACCAGCACATCTTGGCATAGTGATAGTCTTGTTCTTTCTTCACATAAAGCAACAGACAGCACAAGCCAACATTTTGAGACATTACAGGATCCCTGTTTCAAGTGGGGGCGCCATCCACCATGGAGGGAGAGGAAGGATGGCTATGGAAAACTCAGAAGGAGATGACAGAGGGGAGGGGCATATGTCCAGAGAGTCTATAGTCACTGATGAAGCATTTTAAATCTAATTCAACATTCAAACTTTTTGGAGGGAGGATCTTATAGGTGTATATTTATTTTGGTTTCCTATAAATGAGGGTTCTGACTGTATGACTACATCTCCAAGATTTATTATATTTTTCTTTGTCTCAAAATTGTAAATGTGCTGGCTTTTTATTATGTACTAATACAAAGTGTTTGGCTACACTATGCTATGGAATCCCTTAATGAGGTTGTATGTATGTGTATGTGTTCTTTAACCCTGGTTTTTAGAGTTCTTTTAGTTCTGCATATTGTAGTTGGCAAGCACATTCCAATACATACACTGCTCCATCTGAGTTACGTATGAAGTCTCTGATCGGGTAGGTACATCCTGTTTTCATCGCTTTAAATTCTATTATTTTTGTGCTTGGTTTATTTGACTACTTACACGTATAACAATGCTTACACGGAAAATAAGCCCTTTTGTGTGAAAAAAGTGAATTCTGTCTTAGGTGGTGGTTCAATCACAATCATATCTCTCAATGTGGGTGTCAGTGCTGGGCTCAGACCTTCCTTCTAAGAGCAGGTCGCTCAGCTGTCAGTTAATTGCCAGCTCCAATCTTTTGCACAGTTACTCACCTGATGATGATATCCTGTTTGTCAGTTCTGCTGGTTACTTAACCACTTAAGGACCGCCTCCTGCAAATATACGTCAGCAGAATGGCATGGCTGGGCAGATGTACATACCGGTACGTCCTGTACATCTACCTAGCCATGGGTCCGAAGCTCTGGGACCGGGACCGCGGGACCCGCGGACCCGATCGCCGCTGGGGTCCCGCGATCAGTCCCCTGAGCTGAAGAACGGGGAGAGCTGCTTGTAAACACGGCTTCCCCGTGCTTCACTGTGGCGGCTGCATCGATCGTGTCATCCCCTTTATAGGGAGACACAAACGATGACGTCACTCCTACAGCCACACCCCCCTACAGTTGTAAACACACACTAGGTGAAACATAACTCCTTCAGCGCCCCCTGTGGTTAACTCCCAAACTGTAACTGTCATTTCCACAATATACAATGCATTTTAAATGCATTTTTTGCTGTGAAAATTACAATGGTCCCAAAAATGTGTCAAAATTGTCTGAAGTGTCCGCCATAATGTCGCAGTCACAAAAAAATTTGCTGATCGCCGCCATTAGTAGTAAAAAAAAAAAATTAATAATAATGTAATAAAACTATCCCCTATTTTGTAAACGCTATAAATTTTGCGCAAACCAACCGATAAACGCTTATTGCGATTTTTTTTTACCAAAAATATGTAGAAGAATACGTATCAGCCTAAACTGAGGAATTTTTTTTTATATATTTTTGGGGGATATTTATTATAGCAAAAAGTAAAAAATGTTGCATTTTTTTCCAAATTGTTGCTCTATTTTTGTTTATAGTGCAAAAAATAAAAACCGCAGAGGTGATCAAATAGCACCAAAAGAAAGCTCTATTTGTGGGAAAAAAAAGGACGCCAATTTTGTTTGGGAGCCACGTTGCACGACCGCGCAATTGTCAGTTAAAGTAAAGTAAAACGCAGTGTAGAATCGCAAAAAGGGGCCTGGTCCTTTACCTGCATTAAGCTGTTCAGTTCAGTTCATCTCTGCCTTTGCCTTGGTCAACACATCCAGAGATTCTCTGCTGTTTAACTGTTGAAGACTCGCTTGGCTGATCTCCCTTCTGGTTCCTGATCCTGCTTGCTGTTTCACTACGCTGATTCTCCGGTTTCCCGATTTCCTGGCCTGTCATGAATAGTAGAACTGGCCTTCTACTATTATTGTTTTAAACAAGTGTGATTTTAACTGCACTTCTGTCTCGGTCTGATTAATGGTTTATGACAGTAGGCGAAGGCCATGAATTCAGAAGATCCAATCAATCCACTTGTTGGTAATATTTTTTCCAGGTTGGATAAGCAGGATCACTATATGGATCAGTTTGCCTTAGTGTTACAGACACTCCTGAATTGCACGGCTCACCTGGAATCTTCCACTGTGGCTGCTCCGGTACAACATGTGTTTCCGGAACGTCCCTGCTGCTGCTCCAGTCTCTGCACCGCTTTGAATATTACCTCTATAAGAGGTAAGTCTGTTTCCTCTCCGCTTCCCCAGCAATTTGGGGGCAATCCAGTTCAATGCAGAGTGTTTCTCAATCAGGTTGAGATATACTTTGAGATGCTGCCCCAGGCGTTTCCCATGAACAGAAGCAAAGTAGGTTTTGTGATACCTTTGCTTTCTGAGAGATCATTGGCCTGGGCAAACCCTTGCAAAAATGCAAAAACCCATTGTCCTAAGTTACCCTGAGTTTGTGGATTACTTTAAAAGGGTAGTTGACATTCCTGCACGCTCCGCTTCTGCTGCCAAGTGCCTCATGTCCATCAAACAGAGTACGAGAACTGTTGCCAATTACGCCATTGAAGTCCGTACTCTGACAGCAGAGGTTGCGTAGAACAATAAGTCCCTCGTGGTCTCTCGGATACCATCAAAGATGAGATAGCAGCTCGAGATATACCCACTGAGCTGGAGAAGTTGATCACATTTGCCATCCTCTTTGACTCCAGACTCAGAGAAAGACTCTCTTTTAAGGAGCATTTGCAGAAGCCTCCTGTACATTTATTTTCAAGCTTTGCAGTCCCACCCTTGCGTCCCTCACCTTCCATTCCTCCTGGTACTGAGTCGGTCAGTGAAGATGAACACATGCACCTGGGCTTCACACGTCTCTCTGTGGATGAGAGAACCTTTAGGAGGAGGGAGAGATTGTGCCTTTTTTGTGGCCAGGCAGGTCACTTTTTGAAGTCTTGTCCTACCCGTCCAGGGAATGCCCAAACCTTCAATAGAACAGAGCAGAAATATTTAAGTCTTCAATAGCTGGCTTTTTACAATATGGTGCCAGCTCATTTCATTTTATTATTTTCTTGAGATAAGAAAGTACTGTGAGGAATGATTGTATATAATGAACTTGGTCTACCTCACAAACCATTTCCAGGCTGCGGAGTAACAATAACAATTGTAATTTTATTTTTATTTTATTTATTATTGAGGGTCTTAGCATATAATTATATTTTTAAGATCTACCTAGTACACTATTTTATATTAGGCACTGCAACAATATCCATAATAACATGGCAGTGATATTATATATTTGGGTCTTCTAGATTACCAGTTACTCCTGGAGCAGACAGCGGACCGGAAGTGACGTGAGAGGCAGCATTGCCAATGATTTATACTGTTTGAATGAAAATGTAAGATTTTACTGTTTGAATGAAGATGTAAGCTGAATACTTTATTTGAATAAACTGGTGATTTTAACATATTGCACTATTGGAGGCACTTTATTTTGGTTTACCCTAACATATGGATACATGCAGCCAATGACACCTTAAAGGGGAACAGCACCCTCTAGTAGAGCATTCATCAGGGAGAAAAAGGAGCAGGATATTCCACTAAGGATGACTAGATCATCCACTGGAACCCCATCTTAATGCTTATTCTAATTTGGATTAAGGTGAGAGCTCTGTGAGCACATAGGTGACCAGCATTGGTGGAAGCTCACAACATTAGCTCAAACAGATCACATTGAATGATAGTAAATCACAGAAGTGTATTTCCTGTTCTACTTCACTTGGACACTGTCTTGCAGAAACAGCACTAAGGCCCCATTTACACCTGTTTGTAGCATTTTTCAGGCATTTTCTTGCACGTTTTGGCACGCGTATTTGTGCGTTTTGGCATGCTTCCATGCAGCGTTTACCGGCGTCTTTTGCCGATCGAGAAGAGAGAGGCCAATTTTGGGTCATGTACAGTGATCATGAGAAAAAAATGTTTGGACTACACTAGGATGTCCATAAAAAGGTTAGTCAAACATCTTTGCAATCATGATGTTTGCCATTGTTTCTTTGTTATCATGTTTACTAAACCCCACATTTTTTATTTTTAATCACATTTTTGACTACTGGGTTTACTCAGCAGTCGGTTGCAACAAATGGAAACATATTTCCGTAACAGTATACACCCTGTAGAACGACTAACTATCACACTGAGGTAATTTTTTTTTATAGATATTGGGTCGTATGGCAGCAGGGATGACTCTAGTATTTTTGGGCATTCTTTTTTTGGACACATGTTGCATACCAATAGTCTAGACCTTTCCGGAAAACAGTCCACTCCCGGAAAACAGTCCACTCCCTGGCATAAATGGCCCTACCCAGTGTTTTTGTGGGGGATGAGGCCTTTGCTCTGGGTGAGCATCTTCTATGGCCCTATTCGGGGCACAATCTAACTGTACAGAGAGTACAGCAAATAGCGGGTCCTGCACACTCCCATCATCTTGAACATGCAAAATGCGGTCTGTGCTGTTAAAGCTGCATGTGCCTTGCATAACTTTGTAAGGCAGCAGGATGGATTTGAGTTTAAGGACTCATTACTTCAGAACATGGAAAGAGCTCATTGGACTGGTGTTCATGGAAGCAGACAAGGTACACATGTCAGGGATTAATTTGCATCCTACTTTATGTCTCCAGCAGGACAGGTCCTATGGCAGCTTGAGGCAATTGAATAATTTAGAAATTTTAACGTTTTACCCTGTATCGGTTTGTTAATATAATTATATACTAAGCTGTACTGAATAATAAAAAAATGCTTTATTGATAAGAAATCTTGTAATTTTTTTGAATATATGTTTATCTTTGTGTACAGCATCCATACAATATCCACTATTTGTGCCATGCTGACACACATCTACTTGTGTGTCCCCATGTAGCCTTGTTATCCCTCCTGCTGGAAGCTACAGCCGTATAAAGTACCTGCTGAAGACTGGAAAGTTCTGGAGGCCTCTGTTGCACCTTCTGCTCAACACTCGGTGGAGATAGAGAGTGTGAGGGCAAGAGGTGGCACATGTGCCAGATTAACAACAAAGCCTGGGGAATGTCCAGGAAAAACCCAAGCCTACTTGTGCCAGAGTAGCTGGCAACATTAATAAAGTGATTGTAAGGTATTGTTTTTTTTTTAAAATAACAAACATGTTATACTTACCTCCTCTATGCAGTTGGTTTTGCACAGAGCAGAAGTATCCTCCTCTTCTTGGGTCTCTCTTCTGCCCTCCCTTCTATGGAGTGCCCCCCCCCCCCACAGCCAGCAGCTTGCTTTAGGGGCACATGAGCAATGCCTAGGAATATGAGCGTAAACTTCACCTGTTTTTTTGGTGCTGAGCAAATTAGTGTGTTCAAAAATAACAGATTCCTTGCACAAGTAAACAATACAAGTTTATACTCATATTCCTATGTATTGCTTAGGTGCTTATACCTATATACTTACGATTCGAACAAGGAGGCAATAGATGTGGGGTTAATAGAACTCCATATGGCGGCAGGGGACGGTAAAATGTAGACAAAAATCTGTGCACCGACCTTGTACAGCACCCTCCATTAACCACTTGCCGACCAGCCACTGTCAGGTTAGCTCCCCTGTGCAAATCGCCGTAGCTGCATAGTGGGCGCTTTAAGGGGTATAGGGGATGCCGTGTAACGTAGGAGCTACTGCACATGTCCGGCGGCCGCGATGACCACCGGGCACCAACGATCACTGTTCTGTTAGGGGCGAGGAGACAGATCTGTTGTTCCTAAAGCTTAGGAACAGTGATCGGTCTCCTCCTCCAGGCAGTCCCATCCCCCTACAGTTAGAAACACTCCCTAGGGAACACGTTTAACCCCTTGATCGCCCCCTAGTGTTAACTCCTTCCCTGCCAGTGACATACATTAACACAGTAATTCGTAATTAGTGCATTTTTATAGAACTGATACTTTTTTTTAATGTCATGTGACAGTTTTTTGTTTTTTTAGGGGGGGGGGGTGGATTGTCAGTGTGTTTTTTTTTTTATTGCAATTTTTTTTTTCAGCCCTGTTGGGGGCCTTTGGAGGGATATCAAGGGTCTTAACAGACCTCTGACATCTCCCCTTTAAGACAGAGAAAGGGACTAAGGACACAGATTCCCCAGTCCCTTTCTCTGCAGCCTCAGCTGAAATGAATGGAGGGAAGCTCCTCTCCATTCATACACTGAAGCATCGTAAACACAGGTTACGATGCTCAGTTATATGAATGGACAAAGTCAGTGATCACTGACTCTGTTCATTCTGAAAAGGTAGGAGCCGGGTTGAGCGGCTCCTACCTCCGCTCTCCATCCTGACAATTTGAGGGGGGAGAGAGGACAGCACGGAACACAGGGAAAAGAGAGCACAGCACGGAACACAGGGGGAAAGAGAGGACAGCACGGAACACGGGGGAAAGAGAGGACAGCACGGAACATGGGGGAAAGAGAGCACAGCGCGGAACACGGGGGGGAAGAGGACAGTACAGAACACAGGGGAAAGAGAGGACAGCACGGAACACAGGGGAAAGAGAGCACAGCATGAAACACGGGGGAAAGAGAGCACAGCACGGAACACGGGGGAAAGAAAGCACAGCATGGAACACGGGGGAAAGACAGCACGGAGCACGGGGAAAAGACAGCACGGGGGGAGAAGACTTGCAACTCCCCTGCCTGCCCAGGTATCGGCTGAGGCATCAGAGCATTTCCCCCGAGTACAAGTACTCAAGGAAATGCTTGGTCTCGGTACCGATACCTATACTAGTATCGGTATCAGGATATCCCTAGTCTAAACTAATGAAGAATTATTATTTTTTGGGATATTTATTATAGCAAAAAGTAAACAATATTGTGTTTTTTCAAAATTGTCAGTCTTTTTTTGTTTTTTTGTTTATAGCTCAAAAAGTAAAAAATGCAGAGGTGATCAAATACCACCAAAAGAAAGCTCTATTTGTAATAAAAAAAGAACTAAAATTTGGTTTGAGTACAAAGTCGAACAATAGTCAGTTGAGTCAAGTGAAGCAGTGCCGTATCACAAAAAATGGCCTGGTCAGGAAGTGGGTAAATCCTTCCGGGGCTGAAGTGTTTAATGCTGGTCAAGTCTGTAGGGTGTGCAATAAAACTATCCTGCCACTTCATTCTTGTGGAGTCTAAGAGGCCCTCACTACTATACAGCCATTGGAAGTTGTCCATGTCACCTAAGCAGCAGTATGAGCACCAGAAGAAGGTTTCTTCTATTCTAGAAGAAAGGAGACTTGGAACTAGGAACGTCATGTGACTTTAGATTCAGATAAGCAAAGTTTTTTCTCTTTAACCATAGTACATTTATTGCTCGCAACCAGCACAAGCAGGCTGGGTCATGTACAAGTGCGTAATCCAGCCTTTTTCCAGGTTAGAGGCATGCAGCACGCTGCTCCCACAACTGCTGTGTCCAGCGGCCACAGTGGATTGTGGATCCCGGTACCCATTCGCCTGCGGGGGCCAGGAGATCATGTGATCACAATGTTAACAAAGCTGTTATGAATACATTTCATTCATAACAGCTGTGTTTCCTATTGAGTAATGCTGTGACTGATCCACAGTTATTACATGGTACCTGGACAAATCACAGCAGCCTGTACCATGTGATTAGCTGTAGCCAATGACAGATTATTAGTATTCACAGCTGGTATGAATGTAACCCATTCATGACAGTTCAAAATATAGCTGTTACAATAATCATCATTGCAACCGCAATCAAAGTGAAAAAAAAAAAATCCCTGATTACCCTCCAGAGTGCAGCGTTACTATGCTGACACTGAACTACTCTGATGAGAGTATTTTTTTTATATATATAAATAAAACAATTTAAAAAAAGTGTTTAAAAAAATTGAATAAAAATATTTTATTTAAAAAACATTTTTTTACCATACTGTCACCAGTCAGTATCCCTGATCACCAGGCCATCAGTATCAGGATTGATACATTTTCAAATATATATACCCTAGTTTGTAGATGCTTCCTCTTTCACACTAACCAATTCATATTCACTTTTTGGGATTTTTTTTTACCAAAGACTACATTTATGGACAATTTTGATTTTATTGGATATGTTTTTTTTATTGTATATGGAGTTTATATTGCTAAATTTAAAACCTAATTGGGTGGGACTTTAAATGAGGCTATGGCCATCCAGCACGTAGCCCTCCATCCCCTGCAACATGAAATGGGAAAAGGAAATTGTTGAGACTTTAATTGAAACAGAACACTAGGGCAGAGTGAGTCATTCAATATGATAGAAAATATATTTATTAATGGCATGCTAAGGCACAATGCAATATAGGTAAACAGGATATATCAATAAATGAGTTACAATGTATAATGAGTTACAGAAGCATAATTGGTAAATCATATAGCATTCTAATAGTAACAAAAATAAACATAATAACACATGATAAACAATGAATCCAGCAATGTGACCCAGAATGAAGGGGTTAGGTGACTACTTATAGTCAATATTTGCGTGTATGTGGTCGCCGCTCCTCTCCAGCACGCCGCGTGATGGTAGTGGGGCTCTGCCCCACATTAAGGGGTTTTATATGCCCTGACCTAATTTAAATATTTTCACTCTTTATAATTATAGTTTTTGCCTTTCACTAGTTCAGTTCACCATTCTTATGCATCATTTATTATTTGTTACAGAAACCCTCATGGCTTCCACTGTTATACCTATCACCACATTAGTACCTTCTCATGTTTTATTTATTGTTTTTTTTTTTAACATTTTCCATTTCTATAGCAAAAAAAAAAAAAATCCAGTGGTGATCAAATACCACCAAAAGAAAGCTCTATCTGTGCAAAAAAAAAAAAAAAAAAGTTTTACATTTCATTTGGTTACAGTGTTTCATGACACTGGCACAAATGCCAGTCAAAGAAGCTACTGAATAGCAAAAAATGGCCTGGTCATGAAGTGGGCAAAACCTGGAGCTCAGGAATGGCCAAAATCGGGTCAGCGTTGATGTTTTTTATTTAGTATGTGATTATTAAATATGGATTTGAACTGGATGCTGGCTTTTTGGGAATCATAAACCTAAAGATTAGTTAGTTGGGATTTTTGGTTAACAGTAGTGGGTGGGGAAGGGAAGAGGTCCTTGGATATGAACTGTAAGCTGTATTTCATAATCACATGGATTTAGTAATATCATTGGCATTAATAGATATTTGCTTTGCTAGTGCAGAAATCACTCTTTTAAATTATGTTACATTGCAAAATATAATTTTGAACTCTTTTGAAGCACTGGAATGCGCCCATGCTTGTTTACCCAATTTGCATGGTGAATTCTGTAAACAATCCGCAGAAAACATTCTCATCTAATCGGAACTATGAAATTACCCTAAGCAGTCATGTAACCACTCCAGGAGTCAAAGGCAATTAATGATTTCAGGCACACTAAACAGGTGATAATAAACATTAAAGGCAGTCAAGTAATAACTAACGGCAGTGTCCTGTGATAAAATCTTTAATTAAAGTTAAGGTGATAAAAAAAAAAAAACAACAGCAAACAAAACATGCAGAGAAAACAGCATAGCTGATTACTCGGCTTTGAGGATGTTTGTTGGTTTTATGTGGAATGAATACATTTTCCGGGCCTCTGCTTCAGGATTGACTGGTGATCTCTATTAAAGTTTTTTCAGTCTTTCTTTCAGATTTTTCTTCTGTTTGAGGATCAGCAATTGTCAGCAAGCAACTGCATGGAAATGTAAAAAAGTATGCTGGTATACATTTTAATGAGTGAAAAGGATACTTTTTCATACTCTGGTAACTATATGTGATTTCAAGTGGAACTTCACTCTCCCAATCAACACTCATTAGTTTTAATTATTGTGTTGCTAGAATTAGTAAATAGGGAAGTATAGTGTTTACTTGTGTTCAATTTTTGTTTTTACATTTCTTTAGTAACTTTCTGGTTTCTTGCCTAGGCAAATGATGCCATACATCCCAGGAATATTCAGGAGGGGAGGAGCGGAGGAAGGGTTTTCTGATCTAAGCACACTCTCCTGCATGTATGCTTGATCTAAGGGCAGGGAGCTATCAATAAGTGCTGAGCATTTCTTTTACCCTGAGTTGCAAAAAAAACAAACATATATACATTTAAGCCCTGCAATAAGAGCGTTGTAGAACACTGCCCCCTAGCGGCCAGTGTGCTGGTATTACACGGCAGTCCAAATTCAGTTCAAAAGGTACATCAGGAAAAGAGAAATGTTGAAAAGAGCCTTTGCTGAATTTTCTTTTGGTGCTGCAAAGAAACGGACAAGACCCTACTCTAAATAACTGAGATAAACCCAACCCAAAGTTCTGCACATGCACCAAGATGTGGATCCGGGAGGGGAATAAACAAACAAAAACTTGAATAGGGGGAAAGGTCCTTGTCCATAACTTATTCAAAAGCAGCAGGTTCATTAGTATAGGCATGGGGCCTACTTGTAAAAACGTGGGTCTGGCAGGCAAATTTTGTCCCCATTGGAGTCAATGGTAGTTATGGAGAACGCTTGGTCTACCCTCCCAGGACATTTTAGACAACCTTCTAGGCGATCTCCCAGACATACCAAAGCATAGGGTGTCTCACGCTGGTCGACGGGAACATTCAAGTGTTCCCAAATGGCATCCCTGTACCATTTCTCCCTTAAACCTTCAAGCTCAGTCAGGAGGTCTGGAGGTACGTAGGGGTATTCATACCCATATTCAGAGGCTACTCTCCGCATAAAGACACGCTGCAACCGCTCCAGTCTGGGCATCATACTTGGGTCTCCGAACCCACATTTCACTATTGCATCAGGCGCCCGTTTCAGCATGGGCGCAGCAGTGGGCAGAGGAGCGGTGAGGGTAGGAGCAGGAACAGACTCACCAACTCCCCAGGTCAGCAGCAGATGCTCAGGTTTGATGCGTCGGACCCACGCGGTGCGCTCCGGTATGAAGGGTTGAGCCCAATAGGTGCATTCCGGCCGGAGCGCTTCTTTCTTCTTGTGCAGGGGGCTCGAAATCCTTCATAGCCCTGTGACTCCGGAAACTCCGGTTCGAACAAATGGTCGATGGTCCCATCGTCATCCGACAAGGACTCCAGTTCCGAGGAGTCGTACTCTTCCGCGGGCAGGTAACCGCATGCCTTTGAGGGGTCTCTTGGCCAATCCGGTAGACGGCTGGCAGGTAGGCCTCAACCGCAGCCGCGGGAGGCCTGTGCAGGGCCCTCTCCAACAATAGCACGCCACACAGAGAACGCATTAGTTGTAGTGGTCTACGGTATGGCTTCGGCCTGTGTGCTCGTCACCCTGGACACACAGTATTTTTGGTCTGTCTCGCCCAGTTCGCTCACCTCCAAAGAGCGGGATGGTGAGGCAGCGGTTAGCAGAGTCAGGGTGACGAGACGGTGATGATCTCTGGGTCAATAGCCTCCGGCTCAACAATCTCCACCGACGGGGAGGGTTCCGGCCATGGAATTTCCTCCTTGGCGGTAACAGTACCGGAGATCCAATTCACCCGGTACTCCCGGGGAGCTTCAGCAGGTGACTCGACGGTGAAAAGGAAGGCCCGGCATCTATGGCATCAGGCGAAAGGCGAGAACCGTAAGGCCAGCTCCATACATCGTGGGCAGGACAGTCCAAGGGCCTCTGACCCTCTGCTGGAATAAAGAACAAACTTGCCTTCCATGCGCATCCGGATCCCCGTATCGGTGAGGGGTACTCCGGTTGCGGCAAACATGGTGGAGACCCCCGGAGCAGTCCAAGGGGGCCTTAATCGCTGAGAGGCTGCCGGCGGCAGCGAGGGAGCGGACATCTCACACGTGGCACTCTCTCTCGTAGGCGGGTAGCAATTACTGGTTTGGCGCGAATCCTTGCCCTATGTCTCACGCAGGGGTGGGTAGCTCCTCCTACTTGAAATACTTGTCTGGACATGTTGCAGGCGCACGTGCCTTCACTGCACGTACGCCCAGACTTAGTCTACCTGAGGTTAACTCCTTCTTCACTGCACAGTAAACACCCGACAATTCCTTGCTCTTGCAATAAAGTTGAACTCACAGTTCCGTTGCCAGAGGTAACAGCCAAATCCCGGACAAGCCCCCACGTGTAGCGCTACCCCCTCAGGAGCCGCTGATTAGATTGGGACCGGCATAGTTGTGTTACCTCTGTGATGTGTCTTGGGGTAATGACGATGATGAGAGCAATGACGGAATGTCCAAACAAGTGATTGATGTTTTCTGTGCCTTTATTTTGGGTCAAACATGACCAACAGTCAACTTGAGGTAGATAGAATAGGTTGGTGAAAAGGAGAGAAACTTTGCAGATTCAGGCTATGGATAGAAGAAGCAGTCCTGCCTCCATTGATTACTCTTGCTTCGTCGCCACTCCAGCCGGAGTGGGTGTAGTGCCCCTGGACAGGTCCCTCTCACAGGCCTGGCAGCCAGGGTGTCACTCGGAACTGCTGGGAAGAAAAAAGTCTCTGCCACCGACTTGGCTCTAATGAGATTTAGGTTATTGTAGTGAGACCTCTGCCACAGGCCCAATACTTGTGAATATGAATGATAGAGCGAATCCTCCCAGTAAACACAGTTTTGCCTGAATCCTCCTCAGGTAGACTTGATAGCTTGGGCCCACCGACTGACAGTTTGCAGCATACAACCTGTCAGTGTCCGGTCACCCAGATCCCAGATGGATCGTCTAAGCCCTATTGGATCACCTACCTCCGGGCTCACCTCATACCGACTCCCCACCGAACAGCACAACTCGCTTGGGATCTTCTCAATAAAGGTGGGGGACCCAGTAAGTCACTGGGGCCCCTTGGCAGCATCAGTTGCTCCGGGCCATGAGGGCCCAGAGTCAGGAACACCGCATAGCATGTGCGCCCCAGCCTGGTAGGCCATATCGCCGAGGCCCGTGATGTGCGCACACCCTAAAGGTGGGTGCCGCACCTGGAACCAGGAACCCGCGAAGACCCAGAAGAACGGCGTCCGCCACAGAAATACCCTCCCCCAGCATGCCCCGCGAGGGAAACACTCCTCTGATTGGCTGCTGGGCAAAAGGCACCTCCGCCTGAACCTCTCTAGCACCACCTGCCATCCAGAGATGGAACTACATCTCTGGAGCACAGAATGACTCAGGGAACAGTTCAGGGCTGGCAACAACCAAATTTAGATAAATCAATATGGATGAAAGCAAGTAACTCTCTCATCCCACTAAATTTGACATAGCACCTGTACTGAAAAGTACACAGACGCTACATATTAATGTAAAGGGGCACTGTAAATGTAAAGGGGGTCTGGGCTGTGATAGGGAAACTGAGGACACTAATATAATGGGAGGAACTGTGCTGTAAAGGGGGGTTGTGGTGTGAAGGGGGCTGGGGGGCAGATTTCAATAAAATTTCATTCCCCGACCTATCCACCAAACTCAACCCCCCCTCTGGTCCCTGGGAAAATTGGCTGCCATGAAACTGGTCTCTGGTGCCAAAAAGCTTGGGCAGCCGCTGCCCTACAGGATATCCCAGGATACTCCCAGTCCAATGCACTGCTTAGACATAAATTAGACATGAACCGGATCTTCTCCAGTGCAGTCCTCTAGAAGCATAGAGGTTGCTCATCATTGAAGGAATGGAAAGGTGTTGTACTCCCTCCCAGAGCACCGTGGAACTCCAAAGTAGCAGAATGGAGATTGTGTAAAATTCTAATTAAAGTACACTGAGTGGGCTTCCTGACTTTAGAACACCATGTTCTCAGGATTATATTTGCAAGTAATCAAATTAATTTACTTGTTACCTGGAGTTGCTCTTAAATCAGGTCAGTGATTACATTTGAAGAGACATCTTACCATAGCAATATACCTCAGTAGGACTGATATTCATAGATCACTCTATGCCTTACAGTTTCCCCCTAATGGATTCTTTGATATTTAGTGTGCTCATTACTTCCATATGAAATTCATTCTCTTCCTACTCATGATATTTACAGCTACATTAGAGCCTATAAGGTTACACATTGTGCTATTATATACGCTGAATTTCAAGATTTTTCCGCTATATCCTGCCTCTGTTGCTTTGCATTATACGGAATAATATATCTAATCAGCGGCCATGCTAATGAGCAAAATTACCCTAGACGACTGGGAACATTTCTTATAAAACATTGTTACAGCTTATTTAAAAAAAGAAAAATCAATTGGAGATTTGCATAATCCTCATTTTGTGTTGCCTTAGTGTTCATAAAGTTTACTGATAAAAGAAAAAAAAAGCTCCAATTAATGTTAAATCAAAGATGGGACTATCTGTTTCCATTTTCTTGAGCCGTTCATTAAATGAGCAGCTATTCTTTGTATCATTTGGCACAGCATGATTCTGATAAATTTAAATTCATTCACCAAGTATTATACATATATATATTAGCACCCCGAGGTTTGCTCGTTATGTCAGACTGCTCAACATTAGGTATGCAGGAATTTATAGGCAAATTAGAAGCCCAATTTAGCTAAAATATAAGGTGCATTTTAGACTAGAGAGGCAGGCAAGTGTGTAATCACGCATTATGTTAAGTGTGGCAAGTTATAACTCAAAGCTGAAAAGTGAAATGGTTTATGAAAAAGAGCGCTTTGTCTCGATTGAGATCATTTGTAGAGTCCCACGAACGCACCATATGGGATATTTATGTAATCTGAACAGCTTTCTGAGCCTCTATTGTAATAACAGCATGCGGCAAACACTGCAACCGTAATGATTAAATATATATGCAGAAAATGTGTGTGTGGTTAAAAAAGTTTTAAAGTAGTTTAGGAAAACTATTTTATGTCATATTGCAGTACCGGACAGGCCGATAAAGGAATTCTGCATTACTAGACTAGACCTGGATTTGTGGAAATTCTACACCTGGCCAGGAGTCTAGGGCCCAGTGGATGTCCAGGGGGGCCATCAATAGAAACCATGCATCTGCAATAAATTAGGGGGACAGTGCAACTGATCAAAGTTGTGCCGCTACCTGTAACTTTTTATGAGAAAACGTATTGGTAAGTTTGGGGAGGGCCATGCCAGTACAGGCAATGCAAATGAGCTACTTCAAAGTCAGTTGAGGAACTGGGGGCAGGGGACAAAGCTGCTACCTTGCCTAGGGACCCATTCTATTGTAATGTTTTCCTTCTTTAGGGAAAATAATAAGTATGCTGGATAGCCTGCATCCTCTGTGCTGATGCTTACATTCCCCAGGTTCCCTCCCCAAGTATAATACGAATAGAGATTTACCCTCCATTCCTTTTCTGCTGACAACAATTTATCAGACAGGTGTGCAAAGCACTACAAAAACAACATAGACAGAAATAAAAATGCTTTTCTTTTTAGTAGAGTAGGGAATGCTGAAACTCCAGTCAAATTTCTATTTCTGCCTGTGTTGTAGATTTTCTTGTCTGGTGACGATGTTGACCACTAGACAGGAAGTGAAGGTTCACTAATGGAGCTTCCTAAAGGAGTAAAAACCTGACAAGTTCTAATCTTCCCTCTGGCCCCTTTCACACGGGCTCCTCCATTTTCCAGGATTCTCTGCACTGATCCCTGATCAGGTCCGTCTGAAAAACTGACAGGCGGACTTGATTGGACAGCCCGTGTGAAAGGGCCCTCACTCTATCCAAAACTAGAAAAAACATTTTTGGCTTACAATACACTTTTAACATTTATCCAAAAATGCTATCCTGTTTTAAATAAATGTACCAACTTTGTTTTTAAACCTTTGTTGGATATTTCATAATATAAAATGAAAGAAGGCCTGTCAGGTCACCTGTGGCCAGGTGACAAGTGCACCCCGTAGGGGTCAGGGATGCACCACAGGGAAGTGAACCCTATAGCCGACTACTGCTGGCAGGGAGGAAGCGTAACCCAAGATCACCCAGGGCGCGGAGTCTAAGACCCAGTTTTGTATTCACCAGAGCCTTTGATGGTAAGGATGGTCTTGGCCGCAACTGGGTCCAGGTCGCGTTCCCGGGATTCCTTAAGTCACACTCCGCAGGGAGAAGGGAGAAGCAGCCAGCAGGACAAACAGTGGTGATGGACAGGCCGAGGTCAGGGCAACAGGCAGACAAGGATAACCCTGGAACATGCAAATAGTCAGGGGCACAGGCAGACAAGGAAGTCGGGGACAAGCCAAAACGGTACACGGAAAGATGATCGTAGCACTCTGCAAACAGGAACTAGCAAACTACACTGCAGACAGGAACTAAGCATAGGAACACTGTTGAACAGCACTGCAGACCTGTAGAGCAACGGTTAATATAGGCTTCCTGGGATGGACTAGGGTGGAGCCATACAGGAAGAGGAAGTGATAAAAAGGGAAACCAGAACAGGGTCAGCCTCTAATGAACATATGGAGATCAGGTAAGCAGACAGACTTGATGCATATTCATGACAGTACCCTCCCTCTTACGAGGCCTCCCCCTTCCCCGCCTGGGTCCGGGTTTAGAGGGAAACTTCAGATGAAAATTCTTCAATAGACGAGGTGCAAAGACCTCTGATGCAGGAACCCAAGACCTCTCCTCAGGACCAAAGCCTTTCCAATGAACAAGGTACTGAAGAGCGCCTCTACAGAGTCGGGAATCCAGAACTTGACTGACCTCATATTCCTGATTCTCCTCAGAGACTGGTGCCGTGGTGGGGAGAGGACGAGAGAACCTATTAAGGACTAAAGGCTTCAGAAGGGAAACATGGAAGGAGTTCGAGATTCTGAGGTTTTTGGGTATCTGAAGTTTGAAACAAACTGGATTCAGCTTAGCCGTTATGGTGTATGGACCAATGAATCTTGGAGCAAACTTCAGAGAAGGAACTCGGAGCTTGATGTTTCTGGTGGAGAGCCAGACTTTGTCCCCTGGTTGAAGAGAAGGCGGTTTACGCCTGCGGCGGTCAGCAAAGCCTTTGAATTTGTCGGCAGCTGCCCGGAGGGAATCATGGACGTCACTCCAGATGGAATTGAAGGACTCCTGAGCTGAAGCCAAAGCTGGGATATCCAGAGAACAGGTCATGGGAAGTGGAAGTTGAGGATGTCTTCCATAAACTGAGAAAAAGGGTGTTCTCTGCGAACTGGTATTTACATGATTGTTATGGGAAAATTCCGCCCATGGAAGTAGAGAGGACCAATCGTCATGATGAGCGGAGACTAAGGTACGAAGAAAAACCTCTAACTCCTGATTAACCCTCTCCGTCTGCCCATTGGATTGAGGATGGTAAGAAGAGGAAAAATCCAAAGCAATATTGAGGGATTTGCAAAAGGCTCTCCAAAAACGAGACGTAAATTGAACACCCCTGTCCGAAACAATATGAGAAGGAACCCCATGAAGACAGAAAATCTCTCGAACAAAAATGGGGACCAAGGCAGGAGCAGAAGGAAGACCAGGAAGGGGAACAAAATGTGCCATTTTGGAGAACCGATCGACTACCACCCAAATGACCGTATTACCGTCAGACAGTGGAAGATCGGTGATAAAATACATGGCAATGTGAGCCCAGGGCTCCTTAGGAATGGGCAAGGGCATGAGGAGACCAGCAGGAGCTTGTGTGGAGGATTTGAACTGAGCACAGACATGACAAGCCTTGACATAGTCTTTAACCTCTGAGTGGAGATTTGGCCACCAATAGTGACGACTAATGAGTAGGAAGGACCGGAGGAAACCAGCATGGCCCGCCACCTTGGAATCATGTCCCCAACGAAGGATCTTGGCTCTTAGCTCAGTGGGGACAAAGGTCTTACCAGGAGGAATTTTTGAGTCCAGGGTGGTAGAATGGGCAATAATGCATGAAGTTGGAATGATCGTCTCAGGTTCAAGAGTGAGCTCTTCGTCCAAGGTGTCAAAGGATCTAGAAAGCGCATCAGCCCGACCGTTGCAGGAACCAGGTTTGTACGTAATCGTGAAATTAAAACGGGAAAAGAAGAGACTCCACCTGGCCTGTCTGGGATTCAGACGTTTAGCATTCTGTAAGTACTGTAGATTCTTGTGATCGGTGAAGATCGTTATGGAGTGAGGAGAACCCTCCAAAAGATGATGCCACTCTTCTAGCGCCAATTTAATTGCGAGAAGTTCCCGGTCACCGATGGCATAATTTCTCTCTGCCTGAGAGAATTTTTTGGAAAAGAACGCACATGGTTGACGTCTCTTCTCAAAACGTTGAAGAAGCACCGCTCCCACTCCCACTGAAGAAGCGTCCACTTCAATAAAGAATGCCTCCTCAGGGTTTGGTCTCCTCAAAAGAGGTCCAGAGACAAAGGCCTGTTTCAGATCGTGAAACGCAGAGACAGCTTCGGAAGGCCAGTCTTTAGCATTAGCACCCTTCTTGGTCAAAGCGATAATAGGCGCGGCAATGGAAGAATAATTCCTGATGAACTGCCTATAATAATTTGTGAAACCAAGAAAGCGCTGTGTGGCCTTGAGGCTAGCAGGAAGAGGCCAATTGGTAATGGCTAAGACCTTCCCAGGATCTATACGAAGGCCCAAGCTTGAAACAAAGCATCCTAGAAACAGGACCTCAGAACATTCAAAGGAGCATTTCTCCAGTTTGGCATAGAGATTATTCTCTCTGAGGCGCTGGAGTACAGTGCGGACATGGTTCCTGTGGACACGCAGATTTTCCGAAAAGAGTAGAATGTCATCCAGATAGATGACAACAAACTGGTACAGCAGGTCCCTGAAGATTTCGTTGACAAAGTTTTGAAACACGGCTGGGGCATTACATAACCCGAAAGGCATGACCAGATACTCATAATGGCCGTCTCGAGTGTTAAACGCAGTCTTCCACTCATCACCTTCTCGTATTCGAATGAGGTTTACGCCCCTCTGAGATCCAACTTAGTGAAAATGGAGGCACCCCTCAACCTATCGAACAACTCAGATATCAAGGGTAAGGGGTAACGATTCTTAATAGTAACAGCGTTTAATCCTCGATAATCAATACAGGGTCTCAAGGTACCATCCTTCTTGGCAACAAAAAAGAACCCTGCTCCTGCAGGCGATGATGATTTCCGAATGAAACCCCTGTCAAGGTTTTCTGCGACATACTCAGACATGGCCTGGGTCTCTGGGATGGACAAAGGGTATGTGCGACCCCTGGGCAGAATTGCTCCAGGAACAAGGTCAATGGCACAGTCAAAAGATCTGTGGGAAGGAAGCACCTCAGCTGATTTCTTACAGAACACATCCCGGTAATCGCTGTAAGCAGTGGGAAGATCGGAAGATACTGATGTGGTAGCAACCGGAAGTCCCCCCTTAGGAGTCACCTTGGAAAGACATGACGAGAAACATGAAGGGCCCCAAGCCAGAATCTGCCCAGAAGCCCAGTCCACATGGGGAGAGTGGAGCTGTAACCAAGGAAGACCCAATACAATGGGAGTGGAGGCTTTAGGTAGGATGAGAAAGGATATCCACTCCTGGTGGAGAATCCCTATCGACATCCTAATAGGTAGTGTCTGGAAGCGAATAGGACCCCCTGGGAGAATAGTGCCATCAATTGCCGAGACTACCAGCGGCGTAGTGAGGGGTGAAAGGGTAAGCTTCATAGAAGAAGCAGTTCTCCAGTCCATAAAGTTGCCGGCAGCCCCGGAATCCAGATATGCAGAGATCGATAGGGTAGAAGTGCTTACATGAAGGGACACCGGAAGGAGCAGACGGGAAGGTAATGTTTCTGAGTCCAATACTCCACCTTCTAAATGTATTAGACCTGAGCGTTTCCCGGGCGAAGCAGGCAGGAGGCACGAAGATGGCCCTTGCCTCCACAATAGAGGCACAAGCCCAGAGTTCTGCGTCTAGCACGTTCTTCGGGTGTTAGTCTGGTCCGGCCCAGCTGCATAGGTTCCTTAGCAGGCAGAGGATCGTCCACGGGACGAAGTGAGGGAAGCACAGACTGACTAAGACCTAGGGAGTGCTGGTGTCTTTTCTCAATGGACCTCTCCTGAAAACGAATATCGATCTGGTTGCACAGGGAGATGACATCGTCCAGACCGACGGGGATGGTTCTTCCCGCTAATTCGTCCTTCACTCGGTCAGAGAGGCCATGTAAAAAGGTAGCGACCAGGGCCTCATTGTTCCAGCTCAATTCACCTGAGAGTATACGGAACTGAAGAGCATATTGACCCACTGAACGAGATTCTTGGCGGAGACGTAGCAGAGCACTGGCCGCTGAAGAGGCCCGAGCCGGCTCTTCAAAGATGTTCCGAAAGAACTTTAGGAAGTTGAACAGGCTGGAAACTACCGGATCATTCATCTCCCACATAGGGGCAGCCCAGGCTAAAGCTTCACCGGAAAGGAGGGAAATAATATAGGCTACCTTTGCCCGATCAGACAAGAAGTTTTGAGGCTGAAGTTCAAAATGGATGGTGCACTGGCTAAGAAACCCCCTGCAGGCCTTGGAGTCTCCAGAAAAACGGGCTGGAGGTGGTAGCTTCAGCGAATGCGACTCTGCGACTGGTGCGACGGGCGCAGCCGCTGCCGCTGGTTGTACTTGGGGTTGTAGATTCGGGGCTCCCAACGAGGTCTGAAGCTGATCAAAGCGGGAAGCCAGATCCTGAAGGAAACGCATCACCTGAGCCTGATTAGCTTCATGCGTCTCGAGTCTGTAAACAACGCCCTGTAATGGGTCATCTGCAGGAAGCGGCACGTCGGCCGGGTTCATGGCTGTTCAAACTGTCAGGTCACCTGTGGCCAGGTGACAAGTGCACCCCGTAGGGGTCAGGGATGCACCACAGGGAAGTGAACCCTATAGCCGACTACTGCTGGCAGGGAGGAAGCGTAACCCAAGATCACCCAGGGCGCGGAGTCTAAGACCCAGTTTTGTATTCACCAGAGCCTTTGATGGTAAGGATGGTCTTGACCGCAACTGGGTCCAGGTCGCGTTCCCGGGATTCCTTAAGTCACACTCCGCAGGGAGAAGGGGGAAGCAGCCAGCAGGACAAACAGTGGTGATGGACAGGCCGAGGTCAGGGCAACAGGCAGACAAGGATAACCCTGGAACATGCAAATAGTCAGGGGCACAGGCAGACAAGGAAGTCGGGGACAAGCCAAAACGGTACACGGAAAGATGATCGTAGCACTCTGCAAACAGGAACTAGCAAACTACACTGCAGACAGGAACTAAGCATAGGAACACTGTTGAACAGCACTGCAGACCTGTAGAGCAACGGTTAATATAGGCTTCCTGGGATGGACTAGGGTGGAGCCATACAGGAAGAGGAAGTGATAAAAAGGGAAACCAGAACAGGGTCAGCCTCTAATGAACACATGGAGATCAGGTAAGCAGACAGACTTGATGCATATTCATGACAAGGCCAAGCTGTAAGCAGCGGCTGAGATACTGACTGGGCACTTCTGAGTTAAGAAGGGCAACAATTCAGCTTTCATTATATCATATTTAATGTGTTCATTATATTTTATGAGTTCTAAGTTCTGTGCTCATAATTATATGTGTCTCATCTCTGGAACTTCTTTAACTAAGGGAAACAAATTCTATGTTCTAAGCTAGCCAACATAATGAATCATGGGCCAAATTCTCAAAAGAGATACGCAGACTTAACTGCTGTTCAGCCTGCGTATCTCTGTGCCTAACTTTGGAAACGATTCTCAAAAGGCTTTTTCCAAAGTTAGGCAGAAAATCTGACATGTGTAAGACACTTACACGGTCAGATTTTAGGATGCAGTACCGCATCCGCCACTGGGGGCATTTCTCATTGAAATCCAGCTTTGCGTATGCAAATGAGGACTTAAGTAGATTTTCAAAGCATTTCAGCACTTTGATTTCTGCCTAAGTTCCGAATTTGCCGGCGCAAAATTAGGGCTGGTTTTACAATGTGGAAAGTTAGCCAAACCTTGTAAAGGCCCATTTCAGCGACGGCATTTGGTATGCATTCCTGAGGGAGAACTCCACGGCAATTTTGAAATTCAAAACCGGCATGGGTTCCCCCCCAGGAGCATACCAGGCCCTTAGGTCTGGTATGGGTTGTAAGGAGACCCCCCCCACGCCGAAAAATTGACGTAGGGGGTCCCCCTACAATCCATACCAGACCCGTATCCAAAGCACGCTACCCGGCCGGCCAGGAATGGGAGTGGGGACGAGCGAGCGTCCCCCCCCCTCCTGAGCCGTGCCAGGCCGCATGCCCTCAACATGGGGGGGTTGGGTGCTCTGGGGCAGGGGGGCGCACTGCGGGCCCCCCCACCTCAGAGCACCCTGTCCCCATGTTGATGAGGACAGGACCTCTTCCCGACAACCCTTGCCATTGGTTGTCGGGGTCTGCGGGCGGAGGCTTATCGGAATCTGGGAGTCCCCTTTAATAAGGGGGCCCCCAGATACCGGCCCCCCACCCTAAGTGAATGGATATGGGGTACATCGTACCCCTATCCATTCACCTGTAGGCAAAAAGTAAAATGTAGTAAACACACAACACAAGGCTTTTTAAAATATTTTATTATTCTGCTCCGGAGGCCCCCCCTGTCTTCGTTATTAGCTCAATTACCAGGGGGGGCTTCTTCTTCCACTCTCCGGGGGTCTTCCGCTCTCCGGGGGTCTTCTCCGCTCTCCGGGGGGGCTTCTCCGGACTCCGGGGGGCTTCTTCCATCTTCTCCCCTCTTCCGCTCTTGACTCGGCGAACCCCGGTTCTTCTGCAGCTCTCCGGTGCCTTCTTCTTCAGCGCTGGCTGCCTGCTATGTTTGTGTGTTAGCTCGATTTCAAACAGGCAGCCGGCGCGGTCTTCTGTGACGCCAGGGTCTTCTGGTCTTCTGTTCTTCCGATGTTGCCTCGTCGCCTGTTGTCGCTGCAATGATGGAAGCGCGCCTTGCATCACATTTATATAGGCATCACCGTCCCATCATGCTCCGGCAGGTACCCACGTGGTGGGTGCCTACCCACGTGCACCCACCACGTGGGTACCTACCGGAGCTGTTCTTCCGATGTTGCCTGTTGTCGCTGTAATGATGGAAGCGCGCCTTGCATCACATTTATATAGGCATCACCGTCCCATCATGCTCCGGTAGGTACCCACGTGGTGGGTGCACGTGGGTAGGCACCCACCACGTGGGTACCTGCCGGAGCATGATGGGACGGTGATGCCTATATAAATGTGATGCAAGGCGCGCTTCCATCATTGCAGCGACAACAGGCGACGAGGCAACATCGGAAGAACAGAAGACCAGAAGACCCTGGCGTCACAGAAGACCGCGCCGGCTGCCTGTTTGAAATCGAGCTAACACACAAACATAGCAGGCAGCCAGCGCTGAAGAAGAAGGCACCGGAGAGCTGCAGAAGAACCAGGGTTCGCCGAGTCAAGAGCGGAAGAGGGGAGAAGATGGAAGAAGCCCCCCGGAGTCCGGAGAAGCCCCCCCGGAGTCCGGAGAAGCCCCCCCCGGAGAGCGGAAGACCCCCGGAGAGCGGAGAAGACCCCCGGAGAGTGGAAGAAGAAGCCCCCCCTGGTAATTGAGCTAATAACGAAGACAGGGGGGGGCCTCCGGAGCAGAATAATAAAATATTTTAAAAAGCCTTGTGTTGTGTGTTTACTACATTTTACTTTTTGCCTCCAGGTGAATGGATAGGGGTACGATGTACCCCATATCCATTCACTTAGGGTGGGGGGCCGGTATCTGGGGGCCCCCTTATTAAAGGGGACTCCCAGATTCCGATAAGCCTCCGCCCGCAGACCCCGACAACCAATGGCAAGGGTTGTCGGGAAGAGGTCCTGTCCTCATCAACATGGGGACAGGGTGCTCTGAGGTGGGGGGCCCGCAGTGCGCCCCCCTGCCCCAGAGCACCCAACCCCCCCATGTTGAGGGCATGCGGCCTGGCACGGCTCAGGAGGGGGGGGACGCTCGCTCGTCCCCACTCCCATTCCTGGCCGGCCGGGTAGCGTGCTTTGGATACGGGTCTGGTATGGATTGTAGGGGGACCCCCTACGTCAATTTTTCGGCGTGGGGGGGTCTCCTTACAACCCATACCAGACCTAAGGGCCTGGTATGCTCCTGGGGGGGAACCCATGCCGGTTTTTTCTTTGAAAATTGGCATGGAGTTCTCCCTCTCAGGAATGCATGCTGAGCGACGCTGTCATTTTTTTTTATAATTAATTGTTTTCCCGGCGCGTCTTTTTTTTTCACCCCTTTCAACTTTAGTGTCCCGTCGAAATTCTCAAAGCCGACCGGCGTTAATTACGTTCGCGCGCTGCACGTCGGGAAAATGACGTCACACGCATGCGCAGTACGGCCGGCGCGGGAGCGCGCCTCATTTAAATTTTAAACGCCCCCAGGAGAGGAGGACCGCCTTACGACGGCGGCACTTAAGTTACACAGCGTGTAATTTCTACCTAAGTGCTTTGACGATCAGGCACTTAGGTAGAAATTTTAAGTCAGTGTAACTTAACTGCTGAAATTTAAGTTACGCCGAGTTTTTGAGAATTTGGCCCCATATCTTTGAAAATACAGATGGGTTTGTTCTACAATTAGAAGAAAATTCTCTTGACACAGTTTGTGTGCTGGTGGCTAATGATGTTGAAAACATTTTTGGCACTTTGTTTTCACATGGAACTTAATGTTGTCATTATCCAAATGCTGCTCTTAGCTCAGACACGGTTTTATCACTTTTACGGGACACCTTGTGATAGGATGTGTTATGATAAAACATTCACATAAAAAGTTATGAAATAAAAGCTTCCACCTTAGAAGGAGTAACGGGAGGGGGCTGAGATAAGTGTAAACAGCGCTCATTCTCAATCTGTAGTCTTAATGATCTGTTTATGAATTCATCCAACTGTTTTGGTTAAGGGACTACATTATTTTTTACGCAATGAACAACAGTACCTTCTGCAGCTCTGTGTAAATAATATTTGTAGTTACTGCAGGAAAACAGAAGTGGAGGAGGAGACTCAAGCTTGTAAGCCTTATAAAAGAGAGAAGAATGCAGACAGTGCAACATACAAATTGTATTGTTTAGAAGGTAAATGGCTAATGCTCTTAGGAAGGATCTAATGGCACGTACACAAGATCCAAATATCGTACGAAAAATTACGTCCGAGGAAGAATCGTACGCTAATCGGATGGTTAGTACATAGCTTTCGAGAGCCAATCATGACAGTTCATCCGATATTATTTTATCGGACATGCACGAAAATTTTTCTTGTACAATACCAGATCGTACAAAGGCATTTTTTCTCTGCCAATGTAGCGCCTCGTCTGCAATCTCGTGCACAGACGTAGCGCTACCCATCCAGCACTGCGCCCGGCACCCTGACACAGTGCACATAAGGGCCTTTTTTAGATTTTTTTTCTTAAAGGGACATGTTGAAATACAACTTTTTTTTCACTGACTTTGGGGGGGGGGGGGCGCCGGGGCGTCGCCCGGCCACCCCCTATGGACAGACTGCCACTGCTTGGCACCTTCAATAGCGACTGACTCCCCACTTTCTGGCACAGAGTGCCTAGGGACCCAGCCTAGATTCATAGGACAGAGAGTTAAAGTAGTGACACCTCAGACAGAGAAAGCAAGCACAGAATATGGTGCATTTCCGAGAATGCAGGGACTTATCCAAGCTTTCAGCATTAACCCTGGCTTTGGGAATGCAGTATTGAAGCCAGAGGTTTGTAGCAAAGACAAAGTCAGTAATGGCAACCACCACATTTCATTTGGAAAAGGTTTACTCTTCAAGTAGGAGTATAAGGAAATTAATTGATACCATGTAAAAGAGTACAGTTAGGATGAGGATTGGGCTAGATTTTGGGGTTGGATTGAAGGATAGAAGGTAAAGAGGAGGGCCATCCCCTTCACGAAAAAAAAAAAAATCAGCAGCTATAAATACTGTAGCTGCTGACTTTTAATATTAGGACACTTACCTGACCTGGAATCCAGCGATGTCAGCACCCCAGCCGATGTTTACATTGTCTTTTGGTGCTGTTGCCACCATTGCCTGTAAGGGTTCTCCACTGCGAATGCACGGAATGCGTGGCTCTTTCTTAATGGCCCAGTGGCAGGAGGAGGGGGACCAACTTCTGAGGGAGCTCGCAGTGGTGAGGTCTCCTGGAAGTGGGAATGGGTACCTGTCAAAACCAAGTAGATAAGCGGATCTTCCTCTTTTAAATAGAGCTCCACTTTAAGTTTAAGTATCAAGGTTTAGGATTAAATTAAAAAAATAAATGTCTTGCAACTAAACTTTGACTTCATATTTACTTTTCAGGCCTTTTCATGCCTTCCTGCATTCCCTGACAAATAAGCAGTCTCAAAAGGCATAACAGGAGGGGACAAAATTTCACTTTTGCAAGGAAAGTTTGGCTTTCCATGTAACTCCCACTGTCTATATCTAAGAATCCATAGCTCCCAACTGGCCTTGATTTTGAGGGACTGTCCCTCATTTTGATAAATGAGGGTCTGATCCATAGGTGTATATAAAATGCACTATTAATCTATCCAAACGTGTTTTACAATGCTAAACCTTCTATTCAGTTTCATTATTGCATTTGTAAATACCAAAAGCCAAAAAAAGGAATAGTAGTGGAAAAAAAATTGTGGCTTTAACTAATAATTAGTTGTGGATAATTTTCCTTTAAGGGGGCGTGGCAGGGGTGTCCTATACCTACATACTTTTACTAATAGGTGTCCCTCATTTCCATCTCAGAAAGTTGAGAGGCATGAGAATCTGTTGTTCATTTTGATATGAACGGTTAAATAAATACACTAAAGTGTACGTCCTAAAAAGTCAGTTATAAACAAACTTTGCAACCCCCCAACCACAATTTTTTTTTATTTGCCATGAAAGATCCACTTAAGAATTATCATAGAGACAACTACTTGTACTTTTCTGCACTGCTGTGCAAAACATGAAAACCTGTAGAAAGCAGAGGGACATTTATTATTAAAAGGGTTGTAAAGGTAATTCCCCCCCCCCTAAATAGCTTCCTTTACCTTAGTGCAGTCCTCCTTCACTTACCTCATCCTTCGATTTTGCTTTTAAATGTCCTTATTTCTTCTGAGAAATCCTCACTTCCTGTTCTTCTGTCTGAAACTACACACCGTAATGCGAGGCTTTCTCCCTGGTGTGGAGAAAGCCTCTTGAGGGGGCAGGTGGCGAGCAGGAGTGTCAGGACACTCCTGCTCGCCACTTCAAGAGGCTTTCTCCACACCAGGGAGAAAGCCTTGCATTACTGTGTGGAGTTACAGACAGAAGAACAGGAAGTGAGGATTTCTCAGAAGAAATAAGAACATTTAAAAGCAAAATCGAAGGATGAGGTAAGTGAAGGAGGACTGCACTAAGGTAAAGGAAGCTATTTAGGGATTATTTTTTTACCTTTACAACCCCTTTAAGTGTCCTTTTCCACACATACGTACAGCTGTATGATCTCTAAAAATGGTCTTCAGTATGCCTGTGTGATGTCTGAATGCTATTTTGCCCCTTTTTCTGTCACTGCATGTGTTAAGATTTTGGCTGCTGAAAAACAATAAAACTTACAAATTAATCCACAATTTAGCCCCATTTTCCAGTATACTGCCTACATTTAACATCTTGTTCTTTGCAGAAAATCACTTCAAACTGTGAGCTTTGACTGAGCCAAATTGAATTTCCTCATTCTGGACCTTATCTGCTTTAATCTCTGTAACAAAATTATCAAGTGCAATTTTGTGTTCGTTATTTATTCTTTTTTCTTTTTTTCATTGTTTATTTTCACCTGAAGTCTCTACAAATTGCGCTAATAAAGAGTTGTACTTTTGTTTAATTGCTTTTTGTTCTGCTTTAATTCAGATGCGGTCTCTGTGGAGCTGTGGGTTATTTGGACATGCTGCTTTTAATTTACTATGCTCATGACTGCCAACAATCTTCAAGGGGGGGAACTAATACTGGACATATTTATTTGGAATATTGTGTTCTACTTTCAAAACTTCAGAGTAATAGCAAGTCTCTTATGAGAGTGAGAGAGTAATTCATACACAACAGCAACGCGATCTTCGCTCTATTGAAGGTTCAAAGGAAGATCAAATAAAGAGAAGATATACAGAACCCGAATGTTGTACTATCTCACTATATATGTGCAGAAATAAAATGCTTCATGTTTATTTTGAAGGCGACGGTACTTGTTCACTTGTGTTTATATTTGAGTTTGGATAAAACTCAGTACAGTACATAAAAATAAATCATAGAGGAAACGCAATGCAAATGCGTCCATCCCACCCCTAGCACCCATTACAATTTAATTAGCATCCATAATTTTGTTTCAGTGTTGTGAAGCCACCTGCCGACTGCCATATCCATGTGATGTTATTTAAATTGTAGTGTGTTCAAGTCTGAGAAAGAGAAAGATGCAGATAACCAATCACAGCACCCATGTCTTCCAATAGAGTACAGGCTCAATTCACTAAACTATAATAATCACTTTAATTCACTAAACTATAATCATCCTTATTTTCCATAACAGTAATTATTTTTAGCAATTAGAGCTGAAAATACCGGCTTACCTCCAAACTTACCAAGATGTACTGAGTTACACCATTTACCATAAAGCATGTAAACAGAGCACACACCTCCACTATGCCCCCCAGTTAAGCAGACCATGAAGAATTCTTAGACAAAACATGACCCACCGATGCATGTCGCAAATGCACAATGTTTGTTAAGAAATGCAGTAATTTAGAAGTTATTTAAACTGTACTCTGGGCAAAATCAAACATTACCTTTGCAGTGAGGCTTTCTTCCACACTACAAGGGTTAAGGCGGTTGTAAACCTCAGACATGAAATATCAACTAAGCATATCATTCTATACTGTGTACTAGTCTTTGTTCAAAACACCAAGTGTGATTTCACTCTGCTACCTGATTCCTCTGTTATCTGCATGAATCACTTCTGACAGCTTTCCTTGACTCCAAGAGATAATTGGTGATGGCAGAGGAGAGCTCCAGCACACAGGCTGTGATTGACATCCACAGCTGTGCATGTTCTGTATACAGTGAGAAGAGAAGGGGGGGGGTGTTCCTTCCCTCCAATCAAGGCTCAGATCTCTCCACACTGAGCTCTGCAGTGTGAGACTTTAGATCCCCGCCCCCTGCATTTCAGAGCGGAGAGGTGTGTAAAATGTGTGTTTTAGAAGACCGTAGAGAAGAGAGATGTGCAGATTAACATGTATAATGTATGTAGAAGGATTTATATGTATATTCATATATATACAGTCAGGTCCATAAATATTGGGACATCGACATAATTCTAATCCTTTTGACTCTATACACCACCACAATGGATTTGAATTGAAACAAACAAGATGTGCTTTAACTGCAGACTTTCAGCTTTAATTTGAGGATATTACATCCAAATCAGGTGAACGGTGTAGGAATTAAAACAGTTTGTATATGTGCCTCCCACTTTTTAAGGGACCAAAAGTAATGGGACAGATTAACAATCATAAATCAAACTTTCACTTTTTAATACTTGGTTGCAAATCCTTTGCAATCAATTACAGCCTGAAGTCTGGAATGCATAGACATCACCAGATGCTGGGTTTCATCCCTGGTGATGCTCTGCCAGGCCTCTACTGCAACTGTCTTAATTTCCTGCTTGTTCTTGGGGCAATTTCCCTTCAGTTTTGTCTTCAGCAAGTGAGGTGCATGCTCAATCGGATTCAGGTCAGGTGATTGACTTGGCCATTGCATAACATTCCACTTCTTTCCTTTAAAAAACGTTTTGGTTGCTTTCGCAGTATGCTTCGGGTCCATCAGCACTGTGAAGTGGCGTCCAATGAGTTCTGAAGCATTTGGCTGAATTTGAGCAGATAATAATATTGCCCCAAACACTTCAGAATTCATCCTGCTGCTTTTGTCAGCAGTCACATCATCAATAAATACAAGAGAACCAGTTCCATTGGAAGCCATACATGCCCACACCATGACACTACCACCACCATGCCTCACTGATGAGGTGGTATGCTTTGGATCATGAGCAGTTCCTTTCCTTCTCCATACACTTCTTTTCCCATCACTCTGGTACAAGTTGATCTTGGTCTCATCTGTCCATAGGATGTTGTTCCAGAACTGTGAAGGCTTTTTTAGATGTTTTTTTTAGCAAACTCTAATCTGACCTTCCTGTTTTTGAGGCTCACTGATGGTTTACATCTTGTGGTGAACCCTCTGTATTCACTCTGGTGAAGTGTTCTCTTGATTGTTGACTTTGACACACATACACCTACCTCCTACAGAGTGTTCTTCATCTGGCCAACTGTTGTGAAGGGTGTTTTCTTCACCAGGGAAAGAAGTCTTCGGTCATCCACCACCGTTGTTTGCCATGGTCTTTCCGGCTCTTTTGGTGTTGATGAGCTCACCGGTGCGTTCTTTCTTTTTAAGGATGTTCCAAACAGTTGATTTGGCCATACCTAATATTTTTGCTATCTCTCGGATGGGTTTGTATTGTTTTTTCAGCCTAATGATGGCTTGCTTCACTGATAGTGACAACTCTTTGGATCTCATATTGAGAGTTGACAGCAACAGATTCCAAATGCAAATAGCACACTTGAAATGAACTCTGAACCTTTTATCTGCTCCTTGTAAATGGGATAATGAGGGAGTAACACACACCTGGCCATGGAACAGCTGAGCAGCCAATTGTCCCATTACATTGGTCCCTTAAAAAGTGGAAGGCACATATACAAACTGTTATAATACCTACACCGTTCACCTGATTTGGATGTAAATACCAAATTAAAGCTGAAAGTCTGCAGTTAAAGCACATCTTATTCGTTGAATTTCAAATCCATTGTGGTGCTGTATAGAGCCAAAAAGATTAGAATCGTGTCGATGTCCCAATATTTATGAACCAAAACCCAGTGACAAAATACCGAACTAAATTACCTAACAAACTAACACAAATCCTAACTATTAAACTATATACAAAATATACAAATAAGGGACTTAGGAAAGCAAAGTAAAATTGGAGGTAAAGGGAACATATAGGAAGGTGAAGCCAAAATTGGAATCTGGACCAAGGGAAATTAGGAACAAGGCAGCAAGGTTCAGGTATGAGTACAAGGCAAAAGCATGGTCAAGAGCAGGATAAATAGGTAGCAGTATTTGGCAAAAAAAAAAAACATTGACCAAAGTTTAGTAGTAAATTAAGGACTAAATACCCTCCCAGCATCCAGCATCAGGGGGAGAATGATTACTAGAAACTGCTGCCTGCTGTGAGACACCTGCTGGAAGACATGGAAACTACAACCCAGAAAACCAAAGTGCCACCAGCAGGTGACCCAGGTTCTGACACTTTAGTTATAGGGTATGTAAACCCAAACTACGAAGTTCTCCTATTTGATCTTTTTTGGTCTGTTAAATATACCATTAAAAGTGTTTTGTTAAAGCGGGAGTTCACCCAATTCGTTTTTTTTTCTCTTTTCCCCTTAGCTTCATGCTCGTTTTGTCTAGGGGAATCGGCTATTTGTTTTAAAATATGATCCGTACTTACCCGTTTTCGAGATGCATCTTCTCGGTCGCTTCCGGGTATGGGTCTTCGGGAGCGGGCGTTCCTTCTTGATTAACAGTCTTCCGAGAGGCTTCCGACGGTCGCAGCCGAAAGAAGCCGAACGTCGGTGCGGCTCTATACTGCGCATGCGCACCGACGTTCGGCTTCTTTCGGAAAATCGTGACGCGATGGATGCGACCGTCGGAAGCCTCTCGGAAGACTGTCAATCAAGAAGGAACGCCCAGTCCCGCAGCCCATACCCGGAAGCGGCGGAGAAGATGCATCTCGTAAACGTTAAGTACAGGTCATATTTTAAAACAACTAGCCGATTCCCCTAGACAAAACGAGCATGAAGCTAAGGAGAAAATGTGTTCTCTATGGGTGAACCTCCGCTTTAAGCGCAAAAAGTACCTGTTAATCTTGCCAAAAATCATGCCAGATGACAAATCCTGTGCTTTTTGCCTCTGTCCCCCCATGTTATGAAGCGAATCGGATAGGAGGAAGTGTCTGTAATTCTGGTTTCATCCTGTTGTCCTGATATAGTAAAATGCCCCCCCCCCACCCTGGATGGGAAGTGCATTACTGGCAGAATCACCAGGTAAAAATATGAAAAAAAAATTGAAAAAGTAAAGCAATGCAGCTACCACATTTAGGAATGGTTAAGCTGCAATGTTGTTATTAGGTTTAGATATACTTTAACATTTATGAATATAGTTCTATACATCTGACTAAAAAGTGGGATCTGAAGGATTTGCCCCCTTAATGACCAAGCCATTTATTGCGATATGGCACTGCGTCGCTTTAACTGACAATTGCGTGCGACATTGTAACCAAACAAAATTGATGTCCTTTTTTTCCCCAAAAATAGAGCTTTCTTTTGGTGGTATTTGATCACCTCTGCGATTTTTATTTTTTGAGCTATAAACAAAAAAATGTGACAAATTTGAAAAATTAATAAATAGATAATAAATAAATCCACACCCCCTATCGCTCTTAAAACGGCCGATGTACACCTACAGCGTTTCGCCCAGGAAAGCCAACCTGCCGCTGTATAATGACGGCGGCTGGTCCTTAAGCTGTTAATAATACGTTTTGGCCTGCAGTTTGTCTGCCGACCAAAAGGTGGCACTACGCCGTTTTTTCAGGTTGGCAGGAAACCACTTGTCCCCTGTTATGGGCTTCAGGCAGACATCTATTGGATGCCAAAATCCAGTGAGTTTTGGGTAGCTATTTTGACACAGAAGTGCTTAAAGTGCAGTTTACGCATCATTTGGAGCACCTGCAATGTGGGAGTAGCTCAAGGAAGAAGCCCTCTTCTTAGGGAGAGAGTAGGAACAGTGTTAGGTAAATGTACCTAACCAGAAGGGAAAGAGTAGGTTTCCCCTTGGAGGGTAGATCTTTTGCCAGCTTCTTGGTCTCCCACCATCAGCCGGATAAACTACAATGTCTTTGAGGACATCAGGGGGACCCAGTAATTTAGATACTTCCTTCAAAGGAACAGCCCCTCAGGCATTCTGTGGCTTGTAAACTCTAATTATTTTGCTATTTCTGTCATACCTTGGGAGGCATGAAGCAATCGCATTGCTTGAAATAGTAATGGTTATGGTAAATAGCACCTGTAATATGGCTTAGTGAACTGGGCCTGCAATTTTTGCTACTGCTGAACAGTGGGGTCTACCGAGGTATATAACTGGGTGCTGGAAATGTTTAGGGTATATTCACACCAGATGTGGTGGTATTGCAATCAGCAGCTATTCCAGAGCAGTCCCTTCACATGATACGACAAAATGCCTTGTCTCTGGTGTTCCTGGTTATCATGACTGCATTGCAATGGTGTGTGCTGAAAAAAAATACTGTGAGTTTTTTCCAGCGCAGTGTAATAGAAGGCAATCCACTGCCCTTTCACCACACAGCAGTCAATTGAACTTTAAGTGGTCGTAAAGCCATAAGGATTTTTACTTTAAAGTGGATGTAAACCGAATTCATGAAATTTGACCTAGGCAGATATATCTGTATCTCTCTCCAAAGTCCTGTGTCTTTCTGCTGTTTCGTTCTTCTGTTATCAGCATGATAACTTCTCACAAGTTCTCTGTGACGGGAGATAAAAGCAGCATAAAATATGTATTGGGATGGGTGCTATAAATAGATTAGCAGAGAGCTTGTCTTGTCACAGCACAGCTCTTAAAGTATCTTCGTTCTTCTGCCTATGTGGAGGCGGGGTGCGTACCTTTCATCCAGTAAGCTGTCACAATGTAAGCCAAGACTACACTCCTACTACAGAATGCGGAAATAAAAATTCTAACATGATGTAAGTATGCTAAAGAATATAGCAAGCTGAAGACAGCAGATATGCATGTAAAACTTATGTAGGGAGATTTGTTTCATCTCTGTGTATCAAATGAGGCTTTTCACTTCACTGGGTATAGGAGAGGGTTTACAGTGGAACTATGGACCTGAATGCTGCTTAGACAAATGAACTCAGCTACCCTAATTTCTCTTTCAGTGGATTGAGCAGAAGATGAAATCCCTGTGGAACTCTTCTATCCAACAAACTCTCCTATATGGACAGAGTGGAAGAACAGACTCCAGGCCCAGCTCCGGAGATAGTCAGAGCTGTTCTCCAAGAATGTGTTGGACTTGGGGTGTGCAGAGAACTCCACATTGTGCACACTTACTGAAGACAAACACTTGAAAGAAAGAGCTCAATGAATCCTGCAGGAAGATTTAGTGTAAAAGGTCTGAGGAGGCCATCACCATCATATGCAGCTCTCATGATGCACTCCCAGTCACTGTACCAAAGTATGATACCTTCAGCCATTTCCTTACACATCATGCTGGGAATTTTTTTTTGCCTACACTGATTGTCAGTAATTTTTATAAATTCTGGATTTGAACCTGGAACCTCTGCTGTGTCAGGCAAGGTCTCTTCTTGCTGAGCTACCTGGAATGCTTGACAGTTCCAGGGACAATTCTTTGAATGATCCTGTATTGAACCTTGTTTGTCTTGAACCCTGAGCTATTTGCTCTTCCCATGAACTTCCTGATTTAAGCCACGTCTCTGCACTTCCTGTTTTGCTAGATTATTGTGCTCTTTCCAGCCAGAATCTTACTCTTGTCTTCCATGCTGTCGTCCATGTTTTGCTACCACTCGTTATCGACCCTTAGCTTGTTCCTTGACTACGCTTCTGCCTGATTCCAACCTGCAACTACTCGTTACTGACTTTTGGCTTATTTACTGGCTACGCTTCTGTTTTATTCCTGCCTGCTTAGCCACTACTGGACCCCGGGTTGCTCATCTCCTGGGGAGTGGATCCTGAGGACCACAGCCTGGTACTAACATGCAGCAAAATACATCTCCACCATCAGGAGCTCTGGTGAATACCAATTAGTACTTAGACTCTGCACTTCAGGTGACCCTGCATCATTCACCAGGGTGACTACATGTGTACATCCTGCTGGTCGGTGGTAGTTCCACTACTGCCATAGCTTAGAGCCTGACCCCCTGATCATGACACACAGGCTGTAGAACGACTGTACGAGTACCATGTATAGGTGCGAGCTTGAGAATGAAGGCCTTTTTGGCTGGCTTCAGAAGAGGTGTGAGCAACATAGAAGTACTCTGGAACAGAGAAACCTGTCAGCAGTGAGAGCTGTACAACGCTGTCAAGAGAACATAAGCATTGGTGTGGTGAACGGCCTTTTGGCTGCCTATATTTTTATTCCACTTGCTTGCTGACTTTGGAACTTTAATGAACTTTGCACATTTTCCCCTCCATAGCCAGTGTATTACAAAACCTTCTTGTTAAGGGGAATCTCTCCAATGCAAGATCAATGACCCACTGCCAGCAGATCTGCTTTATTATTCCACTGGCTAGTAGCTAGACAGGACTTGAAAACTATAATTAGGCTGCAGTATCCTATATTAAGGATTTTCTCTTCACATGTACCACTGTTATTGTTGTGCTAAAGTTGTTCCTTCTTTGCTCTCCTAGTATGTTTTTCCGGGCTAGAGGAATGGATGGCATTTACTTTATTGCTCAGATAATTGCTTCAGTGTTTGATATCAGGTTAATCCTGTCATTGTTAAAATTGTTTTCAGGGCTTATTCCTACTCTAATGGGCATGTACACACAATGGCTTTCCCATCAGAATTCCACTTGCATACACACGGTCACACCAAATTCTGACCGTCAAGAACGCGGTGACGTACAACACTACGACGAGCCGAGAAAAATTAGGTTCAATGCTTCCGAGGATGCGTCAACTTAATTCTGAGCATGCATTGTTTTTAGTCCGTCGGAAGTACATCCAGACGAACGGAAAAATCCGTTAGAAATTTTTTTCATCTGAAAAAATGAGAACATGTTCTCTATCTAATTCCGTTGGAATTTCCGACGTAAAAAGTCCGATGGGGCATACACACGGATGGAATACGCGATGTAGAGTTTCCGCCTGACTTTTTCCGCCGGATAATTCCGCTCGTGTGTACAAGGCATAATAAAGCCCAGTTTATCAGCAATGGTGCATTGGTGAATCCAGTTAAGGGCGAGTCAACCCTTGGAGCGGTAGCGGGACCCCAAAATACAGCACCTCCTAAGGAGACAGTGATACTTGTTTTCATGTTTAATGCCTCGTACACATGGCCAGTTTTCACAACGAGAAAACTGACATTTTTTATATTGGTCGTGTGTATGCACCCTAGCAGTTTTCTCAATGAAAAAACTGCCCGCAAAAAATTGAAACCAGCTCTCTTTTTTCTCGTCATGTTTCACGTCAAAACGGTTCTGTGTATGCTTTTCCGAGGGGAAAAAACGCGCATGCTCAGAATCAAGTATGATACAGGAGCACTCGTTCTGGTAAAGCTAGCGTTTGTAATGGAGATAGCACATTCATCACGCTGTAACGGACTGAAAAGCACAAGGCTGAAAAGCGCGAATTGTCTCTCACCAAACTTTTACTAACACGAGGACCAGCAAAAGCAGCCCAAAGGGTGGCGTCATTTGAAAGGAACTTCCCCTTTATAGTCCCGTCGTACATGTTGGACGTCACTGTGCTTTGGTCGGACAGGTTTTTGCATGAACATGTGTATGTAAGTCAGGCTGGAGAGGAATCACATTGTGAAAAACTACGGGTTTTTGAACGTCAGAAAAAAAAATGGTGTGATCGCGGCATTAGAAACATTTTTGTCCTTTTTAGGGCTTGCAATTGTTTAGTTCTTGTGTCTAAACTTGCCTAAGAGGAATCTTAGCTCTGCTGAGATGAAAACATTTCTCTGTCGACCTGCACAAGTAGCGTAGATCCTGAGGAAACGAGTCTCTTGCTAAATGCATTAATCTGCATTACACAAATTACGACATAAAAAAGTATATATGCATGTAACATATGAAATCTTTTGGCTTGTTTTTAATTTTATGAATAAAGATATATTGTAATTTCCTTTATATTTTATGTACTGTCTCCCATGACTCTCCCCATGTTATTCTTTTGGGGGTTGGGGGTGATTTCTTTGCTGTACTTTTAATGGGACTTTATGTAATACATAAACAAACTAAAGTCTAACCACAGCTGAAACTTTTATGTAGTTACACCAACAGTTTTTTTCCAAACTATAACTTTAACACTTTTGCTTGGTAGCTTGGCCTGTAACAATGTTAAGTAGAAAATGAAAGAAAAGTAGAAAGTGGAAAATCAATGGATCTACTAGCAGTATCAACAAGTAAGAATACAAAAATTGCTGTGTCAGGAACAGACTGCATCATAAATGTACTTTTTTATTTTGTCTATAGTTCTAATTAAAAGTTGATTGAAAGCACAATTGCAGTCACAACGTGATTTTTCTCCAGCCTGACTTCCATACACACGTTCATGCAAAAACCCGTCAAACCAAAGCACAGTGACGTAACAACACGTACGACGGGATTATAAAGGGGAAGTTCCTTTCAAATGGCGCCACCCTTTGGGCTGCTTTTGCTGGTCCTCGTGTTAGTAAAAGTTTGGTGAGAGACAATTCGCGATTTTAAGCCTTGTGCTTTTCAGTCCGTTACAGCGTGATGAATGTACTCTCTCCATTACAAATGCTAGTTTTACCAGAACGAGCGCTCCCGTCTCATACTTGATTCTGAGCATGCGTGTTTTTTCCCCTCTGAAAAGCATACACACGACTGTGTCTCGCGACGATAAAAAGACTGACGTGAAACATGACGAGAAAAAAGAGAGCTGGTTTCAATTTTTTGCGGGCAGTTTTTTCGTTGAGAAAACTGCTAGGGTGCATACACATGACCGGTTTTCTCGACCAATATAAAAAATGGCAGTTTTCTCGTCATGGAAACCGGTCGTGTGTACAAGGCATTAAACATGAAAACAAGTATCACTGTCTCCTTAGGAGGTGCTGTATTTTGGGGTCCCCCTACTGCTCCAAGGGTTGACTCCCCCTTAACTGGATTCACCAATACACCATTGCTGATAAACTGGGCTTTATTATGCCTTGTACACACGAGCGGAATTTCCAACAGAAAAAGTCAGACGGAAGCTCTACATCGGATATTTCGTCCGTGTGTATGCCCCATCGGACTTTTTACGTTGGAAATTCCAACGGAATTAGATAGAGAACATGGGCCAGATTCACAAAAGGGATACAACGGCGTATCTCCTGATACGCCGTCGTATCTCTGTTTCTATCTATGCGACTGATTCATAGAATCAGTTACGCATAGATATCCATAAGATCCGACAGGTGTAATTGTTTTACACTGTCGGATCTTAGGATGCAGTACCGCGGCCGCCGCTGGGGGGAGTTTGCGTCGTAAACCAGCGTCGGGTATGCAAATTAGGAGTTACGGCGATCCACGATGGATTTTCGCGTTCGCTACGTCGCCGCTAGTCTAGTTTCCCGTCGCAAAGTTAGTCGTCGTTTTGGGTGCCCTAACTTTAGTCAGCAATCGTATTCCTGTCTAAAGTATGGCCGTCGTTCCCGCGTCGAAATTTTAAATTTAACGTTGTTTTGTAAAACACGTCCGGGAATACGGAAGTACGCTACGCGCGTCGCCATTAGAAAAAATGACAACAAGGCGTGCAAAGCACGACGGGAATTGCGAAACTGAGCATGCGCAGTAGGTCCGGCGCGGGAGCGCGCCTAATTTAAATGGCACACGCCCATTTGAATTGGCCCGCCTTGCGCCGGAGGCCGCCGGCGTAGTTTTCATCGCAAGTGCTTTGTGAATCAGGCACTTGCGATGAAAACTTGCGGCGGTGTAACGTATCTGGGATACGTTACGCTGCCGCGATTCTACGTGAATCTGGCCCCATGTTCTCAATTTTTTCAGATGAAATTTTTTTCGTTCGTCTGGATGTACTTCCGACAGATGCAGATACAGACATTCAACTGTTTCTAAACTTACAATGGTCCTCAGTTATTTTATCACCTAATGCTCCTATAGTAAAAATTTGGAGTTCCACATACATAGCTGAGAGCATCCTGGGGAAGTATAGAAGTTGCTTGGAATTTCCACATATGCAGCACCATGGACTGACAACACTATCAGGCTTGATCCGACCATTGACCATTATTGCACCACCTTGTACCTGGGTCTGGCCTTAGTCTTCAACTCCTGTAGCAATATATTACCCAGCTCTCTATCTTTCTCAAGTAGTAAGTAGACCACAATTTATTTTATTAATCACTATATTCAACCTGTCTGACTCTTTTTTCTTGCTCTTTTGCTCCTCTGATTAAAATTCATTTCAGATAGATGACCTTTTGAATTTTGTAGCAACACACGTGAGTTCAAATAGAATTTGTAATATATCCGCACTGTTTTTTTTACTGTTTTGTAAAGTCAGCTTTAATTCAGATACAACAAACTTCTAATAATTATACTACAAATTCATATCATTATTATTTAAATTAATTCTTAACCACAGAGCATTCAAATTAACTTATTGCTGAAACTAATGTCAAATACCAATCATTGCACATAAGCTTGATTTAACAGCATTAATACATTCGCTGCTTCAAATTTAATACATTCAGGTTATCAAATATTGAATGTGTTTGGAATTATTATGAGGATGAACTTTTTGTATCACCTGGTAATAGTTTTAATTAATTGTTGTATTCCATCTTCGCGCTGTACAGGCAAATGTTATCTGAAAGTATCTGCAATACAAACAACAGTTTATGCCAAACATTGTATATACATAGATAGTGGGTTTGTTATCTAGAAAACTATTACCTAGAATATTTCAAAATGAAAAGACAAATTAAAAAGTGGAAAAATACCTACGTTATTGGCGAGGAAACTTACTCCGTTACCGTACAATCCAGGGTTTCCAAAATTACGTTTGTGAAATGGCCAATCAACCCAAAATCCATAGTTAATTTTGCAGAAATTCTTTAGTTTCTATTCTAAGCTCTATGGGGGTAATCCACAAAGATCCGGCGTAACTTATTTTTTTCCATTTAAGTTACACTGCCTTAAAATTTCTACCTAAGTGCCCGATCCACAAAGCACTTACCTAGAAATTTTGGGCTGTGTAACTTAAATTCCGCCGGCGCAAGGCGTTCCTATTTTCATGGGGGCGATTCCCATTTAAATTAGGCGCGCTCCCGCGCCGGCCGTACTGCGCATGCTCGTGACGTCATTTTCCCAACGTGCATAGCGCGAAATTACGTTACGCCGAGCTTTGTGGATTGCGACGGGTCAATAAAGTTGCGTCGGGAAAAAAAAAAGATACGGCGCGAAAAAAAAAAATCAAAATAAAGAAAAAATCGCGTCGCTGGACAGAAAGGTCTGTTTTTACAAGGTGTAAACAGTTTACACTTTGTAAAAGCAGCCCTAATTTTGCGTTTGCAAACTAAAACTTACGGAGAAAAAACGAAGCTGAAAATCTTTGTGGATCTCCGTAAGTGCTAATTTGCATACCCGAGGCGGCATTTCGACACAAAATGCCCCCAGCGGCGGATGCAGTACTGCATCCTAAGATCCGGCAGTGTAAGTCTCTTACACATGCCGGATCTTCTGCCTAACTATGGAAAACTGATTCTGTGGATCAGTTCCATAGTTAGGAACAGGGATACGACGGCGTAACAGCAGTTACGCCGGCGTATCCCTTTTGAGGATCTGACCCAATGCTCCTCCCGAACTATTACACACAACCCGAGTGGAAAACTTTTTCCATGATCTTCCACTTCCTAAAGTGGTACAAGCCCATTCAGGGCTAAAGGGTCACTAAAGGAATTTTTTTTTTTAGCTAAATAGCTTTCTTTTACCTTACTGCAGTCCTGGTTTAATGTCCTCATTGTTTGTTTTGCTCTGATGTTGCTGTAATTCTGCTCTGTTCTGGACACTTCCTGGTTGTCTGTTTCCTTTGGACCACAGTACTGGGAGCTTCTAGTTTCGTTTTCAAACCCTCATTTCTCTATGGCTCTATACAGCACAGAGGCAGCATAACATGCAAAAACGAAACTGAAACTAAAGGTACATTATATGATTGTTTTTTAACTATTATGTCTCTATACCCTGTAAACAGTCATTTGAGCAAAACATTTTTTTTCCTTTACAACTCCTTAATGGAGGATGAATTTAAGGAGGTTAAGGCGGCCATCAAAAATCTCCATCCATTAAAAGCACCAGGTATGATGGATTTACAGGCCATTTATTATAGGGAATATCTGGAGTTATTGACCCCCCATTTATATGCTTTGTTTACGATCTGAGAAAAGGCTCTTCCTCTTCCTACTCATGAAAATAATGCTTTCATACATGTTATCCCCAAACCCTGCAAAGACCATGTTGATTGTGAGGACTATTGCCCAATTTCACTGATACAATGAACATGGATCTAAAAATAATTAATGACCAAACTGTTGGCCACCCAAATGAATTCCTTATTATCCACATACATACACCCAGATCAGGTGGGATTTTGTCCCCAATAAACAGGCACCAGACCAAACCAGAAGGTTGATAGATATAATCTCTGCATTACATTCTAACTGGGACCATCAAGGTCAGCAAAGGGGGATGTTGCCGTTGTTAGACCTTCACAAGGCCATTGACTCCCTATCATGGGATTACCTCTTCAATGTCTTGGGACAATATGGGTTTGGTCCAAATATTTTGACCATATTATGCACGCTATATAAGAAACCCATCGCTCGACTTTTGGTAAAAGGCTACAGCTCACAACACTTTACTATACATGTACTCGTGGCAGTGGGACAACCCTATTTATTTCTGACAACAATATGTTGATTTTTAGATGTTTCCAATAAAACTTTGATTTTTTTTATGTATATAAAATTTGTGTTTTTGTGTTTTGGCACTTTACAAAATCCCATTTCCTGTCATTTTCAATCAAGGGATGAGGTTCTGATGATTCTCAGACATTCAGCAATTATTTCGTTTAAATATGCCAGTGGAAACCATATGACCTACGTACCATGCGTTTCTGACACAGAGAAAAATAAAACGCATTGGACTGCATTTGGTGTGAACCGACCCTTAACCACTTAAGGACCGCCTAACGCCGATATACGTCGGCAGAATGGCACCGCTGGGCACAATCACGTACCTGTACCTGATTGTAAAAAAGCCCCGCTTGACAATGTGACAATGTGACACTTTTTTTGGGACCAGTGACGCCAATACATTGATCAGTGCTAATAATATGCACTATCACTGTATTAATGACACTGGCAGGGAAGGGGTTAACTTCAGGGGAGATGAAAGGGTTATATGTGTTCCCTGGGATTGATTACTAACTGTGGGGGAGGGGCTTGTTCAGTGGGAAGACAGAGATCCGGGTTCCTGCTTAGCGGGATCTTTACCTTCCCTTGTCACAGAAGAAAGTAAACACAGAGTGGCTTCAAGAAAATGTCCGCCTCTTTATGAATACAGAGTGGCTTCAAGAAAATGTCTGCCTCTTTATAAACACAGAGTGGCTTCAAGAAAATGTCCGCCTCTTTATAAACACAGAGTGGCTACAAGAAAATGTTTGCCTCTTTATAAACACAGAGTGGCTTCAAGAAAATGTCCGCTGCTGTTACAGTAGTGTGCTGATTGTTGTTACTATGGTAACAGGGGGACGTGTTTACTCGTGGAAGGAGAGGCGTGTACTTCCTGCAGGTCGGGCCCGCCCATTCCTCTCCAATCACTACACCCACCACACTGACAGCAGACAATTTGTAAAGAAACCGGGAATGTCCGCGGTGTACGCCCATCAACACCAGGCTCCACCCACCGGTACTGTCATGGTTATTGGTTAGTGAGATATGCCCAGACCCTGATATAAGGGCGGGATTGTGGGGACCCTGATATAAGGGCGGGATTGTGGGGACCCTGATATAAGGGCGGGATTGTGGGGACCCTGATATAAGGGGGAGCGACTGTGGGGACCCTGATATAAGGGAGACTGTGGGGACCTTGATATAAGGGGGACTGTGGGGACCCTGATATAAGGGGAGAGATGGTGGGGACCCTAATATAAGGGGGACTGTGGGGACCCTGATATAGGGGGGGGGCCTGATATAAGGGGGACTGTGGGGACCCTGATATAAGGGGGAGCGACTGTGGGGACCCTGATATAAGGGGGACTGTGGGGATCCTGATATAGGGGGGACCCTAATATAAGGGGGACTGTGGGGACCCTGATATAAGGGGGGGGGAGCTGTGGGGACCCTGATATAAGGGGGGGGGTAGGGTTGCCACCTTTTCTTCAAGTCAAACCCGGACACTTTAGCGGCTCACAGAATTTTTTTTTTTTATATATATATATATATAAGCTATGCATATATTTTGAAGTTAAAGGGGGGGTTCACCCTAAAAAAACATTTTTTTCTTTCTAGCATTAAATCAAGCATACTAGCGCGAGCTACAGTATGCCTTTTTTTTATTTTTTGGCGCCGTACTCACAGTTTAATCACGTAGTGAAGTTTCAGACTCCCCGCGGGGAATGGGCGTTCCTATGCAGAGGGAAGATGATTGACGGCCAGCTATGGCGCGTCACGCTTCTCCGGGTTTTCTTCCTCTTTAAAATCAGTTTACTGTATCAGATCAGTCAGTGATTGCGATTGGTTGCTAGAAGTTACAGCACATGATTTCTTATTGTTGATTGGTTGCTAGAGATTACTGTACAGTAATACTGCTCACTGATTGGTTGCTAGTTAAAGCACATCATCTCTTCACTGCAGAGGGGCATGATATACATATGAATGCCACCGACCTCAGCTATTTACATATGAATGATGGTTATTTACATGTAAACACAGGGTCTGCCAGTGAGTCACCTCTACACAACAATAGGGGAGATCTGGGCATCATTAATAGCAGCACTTCACACTGAGATATGAGGACACAGCACAGGACTACAACTTCAAGGGACAAGGGAATTTAAACTGGGATAGTTGGCAAGTATGAGGCAGCTGCTTTGGGCCCCACAACAATGACAGGGCCCCTTTTGCCCTGCCTTAAAGATGGCCCTGACCCAGACAGACGTCCAGGTGGCACAGAACACGGATCACCTGACTCCACCCGAATATATAGACTCTCCCAGCAGGCCAAGGGATCCAAGAAAACCCCTGCCCATTGGCTGACATACCCCCATATACTCCTAATCTGTGCTTTCTTTGCCCTTGTCTTATCTAATGCCACCAGGTACCCGGCCACCTAGCGGCAGAAGAGAGAAGTGCGGCAATTCCAGACTTAGGGTGAACCTGGCAGGTAAATTTAGGGGGAACCCCGCCTAAACATCTCAGGGTGCTGCACAGTCATTGGAGAAATGTAAACCCAAACCCTTTATTCTTTACAGGTACATTTTATAAATGCCTTCACCAGGTGACACGCTATATTATCAAAAGTATTGGGACACCTGCCTTTACACACACATGGACTTCAATGGCATCCCAGTCTTAGTCCGGAGGGTTCAATATAGAGTTGGCTCCGCCCTTTGCAGCTAAAACAGCTTCAACTCTTCTGGGAAGGCCGTCCACAAGGTTTAGGAGTGTGTCTATGTGAATGTTTAACCATTCTTCCAGAAGAGCATTTGTGAGGTCAGGCACTGATGTCGGACGAGAAGGCCTGGCTCGCAGTCTCCACTCTCATGCCTTGTACACATGATCGAAATTTCCGATAAAAAAAGTCAGATAGAATTTTTTCGTCGGATATTCGGATCGTGTGTGGGCCCCATCTGATTTTTTTTCCGTCGGAGTTTAGAAATAGAACATGTTTTATTTTTTTCCGATGGAAATTCCGATCGTCTGTGTGGAACCCCCGAGGGAGAAAAGGGTTTGGTCTGACAGTGTGTATGCAAGACAGCTTGAACGGAATTCCGACGGAAAATTCCATCAGATTTCATCCCATTGGAAATTCCGATCGTGTGTACAGGGCATAATTCATCCCAAAGGTGTTCTATGGGGTTGAGGTCAGGTGCAGGCCAGTCAAGTTCCTCCACCCCAAACTCGCTCATCCATGTCTTTATGGACCCCTCCACCCAATCATTTGGACCAGTGCACAAAGCAAGGTCCATAAAGACATGGATGAGCGAGTTTGGGGTGGAGGAACTTGACTGGCCTGCACAGAGTCCTGACCTCCAACCCGATAGAACACCTTTGAGATGAATTATAGCGCAGACTGCGAGCCCAAGACTGGAATGCCATTAAAGTTCATGTGCGTGTAAAGGCAGGCGTCCCAATACTTTTGACAATATAGAGACTAGACTTTTGGTGTTAATGTAGGGTTGCAACCGTTTCTTCAAGACAAACCCCAACACTTTAGCGGTGAGCAGCAATTTTTTTCTTCTAATATACACTATAGGATTGTAACACACCTGGGATTCCTTTGGGCACTCCAATGAGAATGGTTATGCGGCACACATAGTGCCCCCTGACAGCGGCGTAGCGTGGGTTGTCAGCCCCCGGGGCAAGGCAAGTAATTTGCGCCCCCCCGCCCCCCCTAACCTGCAAACTTTTAGCACTCCTCGAGTCCCTTCAAATACAATAGTACTGACCTACCTGATTCCTATACTGACCACTACACACTACACTGACCACTATACTGTCCACTACACTACACCTACCTACTTGATTTCAGCACTGACCAACCTGATTCCTTTACTGACCACTACACTGAGAACTACACTGACCACTATACTGTCCACTACACTACACTGTCCACTATACTGAGAACTATACTGAGAACTACACTGACCACTATACTACACTAAGAACTACACCGACCACTATACTTTCCACTACACTACACTGTCCACTATACTGAGAACTACACTGACCACTATACTACATTAAGAACTACACTGACCACTATACTTTCCACTACACTACACTGTCCACTATACTGAGAACTATACTGAGAACTACACTGACCACTATACTACACTAAGAACTACACCGACCACTATACTGTCCACTACACTACACTGACCACTATACTATACTGTCCACTGCACTGAGAACTACACTGACCACTATACTGTCCACTATACTGTCCACTACACTACACTGACCAATATACTACACTGACCACTATGCTGTCCACTACACTGAACTGACCACTATACTGTCCACTACACTACACTGACCACTATACTATACTGTCCACTACACTGAGAACTACACTGACCACTATACTGTCCACTACACTACACTGACCACTATACTATACTGTCCACTACACCGAGAACTACACTGACCACTACTACTGTCTACTACACTACACTGACCACTATACTATACTGTCCACTACACCGAGAACTACACTGACCACTACTACTGTCTACTACACTACACTGACCACTATACTATACTGTCCACTATACTACACTGACCACAATACTGTCCACTACACTACACTAACAACTACACTACACTGACCACAATATTACACTAACCACTACACTGACCACTACACTGACCACAATACTACACTAACCACTACACTGACCACAATACTACACTGACCACAATACTAAACTAACCACTACACTAACCACAATACTACACTGACCACAATACTACACTAACCACCACACTGACCACAATACTACACTGACCACAATACTACACTAACCACTACACTGACCACAATACTTCCCTGACCACAATACTACACTACTACACTACTACACCAGTAGCTCACACTTTTCAACACTCCGGCCGCCATGTTCATTGTTTCCCGCCGCACTATAATTGGGCGTATGGGGGGTCACATGTGGAGGTCTTCAGGAGCAACCGCGATCACGGACAGGCCAGCCCCACATGACCCCCATACGCCCAATTACAGGGCACCAGATACTGAAAATGGCGTCCGGAGCCCGGGGACACAGAACATTTTAATTAAGAGGAGACAGCCAGTAGTGTCACTATTGGCACAAACATTTTGCCCCCCTAAATGTTGCGCCCGGGGGCCACGGGGGTTTGGTCACACTATATGGTCTATAGTGCTAAGCCCACTTACTGCGACAAAGTACCCCGAATAAGTGGGTTACCCCGAATAAGTGGGTTACTTACCTTAGGCCTTTTAAGACTCCTAAACCTTCAGGATATTCCCTGAATCATCAGTCTAGGGTGACCAGTTCATCTCCCTGTGAAATGCATGACTTTCTATACTGTTCAAGACAATATAGATCAGAACATACATTCTATTTCTCATCAATATAGAGCCTCGGATCATCTGATTTTACTTTTATTTTAGAGGGACAAAGTCTGACTTTTTAAGGTCCCCACATCAAGGCGGGATAGATAAGAAAATACATTTTATTTCTCATTTACAGATAACAAGACATAAAAACATTGTGACAACATCCACTGACTTTCCTATTACTACGACCTCCATCCATGTAACCCCAATCGTCTCCTGGGGTTACATGGATATCATTCCAGAAAGCCATCCAGAGGGAGGCCCATTCCCAAGTCCCCCCTCCCCCCCTGGGGAGCAACTCACCCAGATCACTCCCAGAGAGTCAATGCTGCAGATCCCATTGGCAGAAAATATGGAGGAAGAGTGGGCTATGGGGGAGGATTCTTTCCGGCATGTAAGTGGGAAAACAGGACAAAGGTGTCTCACAGTTGTCACAGTTCCATGGGTGAAGTGTGGGTCAGAGCACAGTGGACCCCACCCCCCAATGGGGCCCATGTGCACTGCACACTTTGCACCCATGGATAATACGCCATTGCCGCATGCTAAAATGGCTGGTGTGAAAGAGCCCTTAGTGGTTTAAGAAGATGGACACTCCTGTTTTTTTCCCAATTATATGCTGGTTAGACTCCTTCCCATATAGCCCACTCCTCCTCCACATGTCCTGCCAATGACATGTGTGGCAGTGACTCTTTGGGAGTGGTCTGAGCGGGTTGTTCCCTGGGGGTGGAGCTTGAGATCACGCTTCTCTCTGAATGGCCTTCCGGATTGTGGCTGCTCTACGAATGCACAGTAGGCATGCCCATGTCACATGTGACGTCATACACCGCTATCGTGCAGCAGTCAGATCACATGTGATGGGTGGTCTGATCTGTGACACAACCACATTCTCTGGAGATCTTGGTAATAGGGAAGTCAATGGTTGTTGTCACAATGTCTTTATGTCTTGTCATCCGTAGATGATAAATAAAATGTATCTTCCTACCTATATAATTGGGACCTTAAAAAGTTGAAGTTTGTCCCTGAAAAATAAATGTCACATTAGATGGTTGTAGATCCTTCAGAGTCTAATGATCTGAGGCTCTATATTGATGATCATGCCTCTTCAAAGGTGATGATGAGGCTCCAATGTGGGGATTCTGGCTCTTCTATGGAGGTGATGAGGCCCTACGGTGAGGATCCTGGCTCTCCGATGGTGGTGGTGAGGCCCTACGGTGAGGATCCTGGCTCTTCGATGGGGGTGAAGAGGCTGTACGTTGATGGTGGTTATGAGGTCATACAGTGAGGATCCTGGCTCTCCGATGGTGATGATGAGGCCACTGGCTGCAGCTTCAAAAGTCATAGAATTTCTTCTGCTCCTCTGGCTCTATCAGCGTCTCACAGTCTTCTTCTTCAGATTGAAGGAATTCTTTCCCTGACACTCCTTCACTCAGATCTTCCTCAGCAATCTGGAAAGCGAAAAAAAAGACTTGTCAATGTTTTGAATTTATTCAGAAAAAAAAATCTATAAATCTCCCCATTGTGCTGGGACTCCTCCCTTATACGTATACTTACATATCCTGATGGAAATGGTGGCGGTGATTTTCCTTGCTCTGTCTCCTTCCAGTCCACCTTCCTTAAGAATGGGTGTTCTCGGATGTCACTTACTAGCATCATCCGCTCCTCTTGGTCTTTACATAGAAACTGTAAAAAGGAAAAGAATATAATAAGAAACATTGAAATAACATAACCAATCTCTGAACAATAGAATTCCACTTTTAATATTTGATTTTGACAGTTACATATTTCTTATATCAGTCTTATGATGATAGCAGCCCCAGGGGAGCTCTATATGCTGTCTGTGTAAGGAATGTCCCCAGAAATTGAATTCACTGCATACGTGATTGGCTCCGTCATGATCCAAGGAAACCACACAGACCGTGAATGCAAGTTAAGCACATCCTCTGCAATTGGATTTTAGGGGTCACAAGGGCTGCTGCATTCCTCACACATCCTCTGCAATAGGATTTTCATTTTTTGGATTGTACTTTCTAAGCCTTTTCCACTGCTAAAGGGACACAGGGGCTGCTGCTTTCCTTATGACAGGTGAAGACAGATCCATCCATTAAGCAGTCATCTTGCTGAAAGCACTGCTATGACTTCCATCAATGTGTGCAGGTAAACATGTGAAATAAACTATAATGGTTAATAGTATAACTATTATAACTATAATAATGGTTAATAATTTATTACATTCACTAACAGACAAATTTGAAAGGAAATTCATAGATATAGTTTATAACTATTATTATAGCTTTTATTATTATTATGAATAACAAATAATAATAATAATAAAAACTATAATAATGGTTAATAAACTTAATAATTAAATTATAATAGAAATTATCCAAATGTTTTATTCTTTTGAATTTCGGATTTTCCTTCTTTTCGAAAATTAGTTTTCGGGAAAAAAATTTTTTTACGTTTTTTCATTAATTCGGATGTTTCGGAATAAACAAATGTGCCAAATTTAGACAAAAAACAATTTCAGAATGAAACAAATTGCACATGTCTGGCTGCACATTTTTCACTCGCATGTGTGGCGCAGATGATGTTTACATGATCGCCCTACCCGGCACTATTTATTGGTGGGTGTGTTTAGGGATAACAGGCGCTTTAACCGCCTGACATCTGGGAGATTTACCCCCCTTTATGGCCAGGCCATTTTTTGCGTTACGGCACTGCGTTACTTTATAAGCCTCTAAGATCATCCCATGTGAACAAGATCCATCATACTGTCACTATTGATTTTTATAATTGTGTACAATGTCATATAAATGATTTTATGTACGAATATTGTATTTTAGATGAATTAATAAAATACTTTTTTAATTATAGAAAACCAATGTTACATAGTTACACCAGGGCTGTCTTAATGAGAGGGCACACCTGGGCACTGCCCAGGGGCCCCAGTTGCATGGGGGGCCCCCTGCACTTTCCCCAAAGCAGCTGGTCCTTGAGCCCATGCTACCCCGAAATTGGGGGCCCCATGATGGCACTGAGAGTTATAGATACACAGGGGAGGCAGTCTGCCTCCTACCTACTTGATGTCTGTTTACCTGCACTATCATTATTGTAGGGGCCCCAGAGCATTTCTTTGCCCAGGGGCCCATGATGCTATTAAGACGGCCCTGTACATAGAGGCATATGACATGGCTGCCCCCTGTCTCTTATCCTATTTATATTGGCATTGGAGCCTCTGGATAACAAACTTAGATGTAGTCCCAACATCAAAGGCAATTCCTAGAGGAAAAGTATCAACTTCCCAACTCAGAAGTTTATCGATATGCTCAGACCACACATTTATTAGCAACTCTAATGCCCTGCACACACGATCGGTCGATCCGATGAGAACGGTCTGATGGATTTTTCCATCAGTTAACCGATGAAGCTGACTGATGATCGGTCGTGCCTACACACCATCAGTTAAAACTGATCGTGTCAGAATGCGGTGACGTAAAACACAACGACGTGCTGAAAAAAATGAAGTTCAATGCTTCCAAGCATTCGTCGACTTGATTCTGAGCATGCATGGATTTTTAACCGATAAACGTGCCTACAAACGATCATTTTTTTCCTGTCGGTTAGGTATCCATCGGTTAATCTTAGAACATTTCAAATTTTTTTAACCGATGGATAAATAACCGATGGGGCCTACACACGATCGGTTTGGTCTGATGAAAACGGTCCATCAGACCGTTCTCATCGGATTGACCGATCGTGTGTACGTGGCATTAGCTGATCTAACTTCCTCTACGACGATGAACCACCTCTGTAGGACTTTTGATAGTACTACCGATCATATATCTAAACTTTATGCTATATTGACTTTTAGTTTAATAAGTTGTTCTACATGGACAAACGGGAAAAAGACTTAGGCGAAACACTGGAGATGGCTGATTTAAATTGGCACAACTTGCTTCCAAATCATACATTAATACATCACTGATCGAAGCAAACTATAAATTATTATTACAATGTTACATGGTGCCAGCGAGAGTGGCCTCCTGTGTCCCGAGGGCTTCCCCATTGTGCTTTAGAGGGTGCGGTATGGACGGCACAATGTTCCATGTCTGGTGGACGTGCCCAAAAGTGAAGCGATTTGAAATCACAAATACTGTACAATTTCATCTACTCCCTCACACAGGTGAACCTTATTAAGTCACCACGACAGGCACTACTGGGTAATCTGGTGAAAGGGGCTCCGAGACACACGAGGAGCATTTGTTTTTGGGGCAGCCAGAATCTCTATTTCCAGGTCATGGAAGTCCCCCACAATCCCATTTGACTTGGTGAAGACCAACTTATCATGGATTATGGTCAATGAGCGTCTTTTAGCAATACTACTTGATAAACAGGCCTTTTTCGATAAAATTTGGGAGCCCTGGATCAAATACTTGTCGGATGCTTTATAAGTTGCGCTTGTTGTTCTGGATCAGGGTCCAAATAGGGTGCACTCTTTACTGTATTGCCCCTTTCTTCTTTCCCTTTTTGCCTTCTTCTTTCTACTCACCCTCCTTTCTGTTTTTCCCTATAACAGATAATTGTAGAAACCCATGTTATTCATTCCTCCGGTATGCATATCTGGAATATTGACTGTTTTACATGCTATTGTTGGAGCTTTGTATTTCTCATTTGAAATATTGAATACAAGTTATTGGAAAAGAAAAGACAAATCAAACATTGATGTTTGTTTTAGAACAGGTGGGCAGATAATTTTCTGAAATTGGTAAATCTGGAAAATCTGATAAGCTGGAAATGTTGGGGTCATTGTTTTCTGTTAGCAAACCAAGTGATTTCAAATCTTTCCAGTGAGGACACAATTTACAACAAAACACTTGAATTCATTAAAATGAGAAGGGGTTAGAAGCTCTGTCAGATTATTATTACTGTCTATGTTTGTTTCTGTCTCAGGGACAACCTGATTAAAACTCAACACATCTAAAGATAACATATTTTCATTGAGTACCAGACTGTAGGAAAAAGAACCAGCCAGTATAGAATTATAGATGTTGTGTGTTCCTCTCTGGTATCTAGTCTGACTCCATTTATGACCAGTTTTCTAATTGTTCAGCAAAAAATAACAGACCGCAAATTATCCTCCAGTGGGGTGAACTGTGTTTTCCTGATCCAATAGGTAATTTGCCATTCTGTAACGAGTTCTCAAAGGAAGTTTTTTTTTTTGTATGAGGATTGGCATTAATAAATTACACAAAACATTCCAGATGCAGGTGATAAAAAGTTGAGCTGTTAATTGTGTGTATTTAAATTAATGTAAAATGACAATAATGACAATTCATGGCTCCAGTGCAGGGGTCAAGTCCTGGGGAAAAAAGTGTGGGAACTCCCACCCAAGATCCACTTCCCCACCAAAAATAAATAAAAAATTATACCCTCATATGCATAATTACTAAAACGCATGTTTTTTTTTTAAGCAAGTTCTTTCTAAATCCCACGATAACTCGCGGCAGATCTCTGCAAAGTCTCCTGGGAACAATGACAAAAGCTCCCAGTGACGGAATACCTGCACACTACCCGATGAATCCATATACAGGAAGCGGCCAGTAACATAAAGGATTACTAAGGTTCGCCTGCCCCTGACAGTGACTCGAGCTGGGCATCGCCGCTTAGTGAAGGATTGGCTCGGGTGGCTCGGCTGCTCTAGTCCTGCAAAGGGAACTGCGTTCTTGCTGTGAAAAAAGTGCAGGAACTCCGTTCCCATGCGTTCCCGCAGGACTTGAGCCCTGCTCCAGTGGATTTATCAAACTGTGCCTGAGCACACTGGAAAATGCTCACACTTGTCTTTGTCAGTTAAGAGCCATCGTGACTCCTTGGCTTGTACGTACTGTATATATAATCTACATGTTTCTTGATGATACTGAATGAATGAATGAATGAATGAATGAAAAACTTATATAGCGCGGCACATGCGAACTAAATCGCCTCTGGGCGCTTGTTGTTCCTGTCTCCTTTGATATCAAAAGAGATGCGTCTTGATCTTTCTCCTGAATGCTAAATGGTTTTCCTCCAACCGAATGCTGGTTGGTAAAGCATTCCATAGTCTGGGACCCTGGACCGCGAATCTTCGTTCTCCTTTAGACTTATACCTGGCTTTAGGTATTTGGAGTAGATTTTGATTGGTGGATCGCAGAACGCGATTGGGATTATGAGCTTTAATTTTTTCGCACAGATAATGGGGAGCGTTCCCATGGATACATCTATGCGTTAGACAGAGTGCTTTAAAAGCAATTCTGTCTTTTACTGGCAACCAGTGAAAGGATCTCAGTGAAGGTGAGATTGATTCCCATGGTTTTTTTCCAGTCACTAGTCTGGCGGCCGTATTTTGAACGACTTGCAGACGAGCGATTTGGAACTTTGGGAGACCGAGGTAAAGGGCGTTTGCATAGTCCAATCTGGAGTTTACAATCGCTCCCACCACGGCCGCTATGTCTTCTTTGGGAATAAAAGGAGTGAGTGGTTTACTGGTTTGGCTTTGACATGATGGGTTACAGGAGAACATATATCAGTTAAATTGTTGACTGCAAGGACATTCTTCACAGTACTTGTCAGACTGTCCTAACACAACACTCAATTCATATACTGTAAATAATGCAATAATGGCACATATTCAAGTGCTGTTTAAAAAAAATGAACACCTTTGCCACAAGAAAAGGACATATCTGATACACATAAACAGACTGAATAACAGATGAGCTACTGGATCATGCTGGTTGTCCCAAAGCTATAAATCTGCCAACTGATAAATAAAACCACATGAGAGTTACATATGCGGTATATGTAATATATAAGATATACTATGAATATTTATTGTAAGTATTATTTTAGTGAGAAATGGGAGGTAAAAGCTGTAGGGTGTTTTCATTGGCGACATACTTCTGAAAATTCTAGTTAACAGAACTCTGTTGACCCATAGGCCCCGTACACACGTCCGAGGAACTCGACGTGCCAAACACATCGAGTTCCTCGCCAAGTTCAGTGTTGAAGCCGCCGAGGATCTCGGCGGGCCAACTTTACTCATTGAACAACGAGGAAATAGAGAACATGTTCTCTATTTGGCCCGACGAGTTCCTCTTCGGCTTCCTCGCTCAAAAGTGTACACACGACCGAGTTTCTCGGCAGAATCCAGCTCCGATCGAGTTTCTGGCTGAATTCTGCTGAAGTCATGTGTACGGGGCCATAGACTTTAGTACTCTGTGAAACACTTGCCTGAAACAAGTCAACACCTTTGCCATTCCTTCAGAGCCCTGTGCCATGACCGGCGGCTGCCGCGGACCCGGAAGGAAGATGGGTGAAGATAGATGCGGCCTCCAGCGGTGACAACGAGGGCCTCCTTTACAGGTAGGTTTCTCATAATGTGCGAGTATGCCATGCATACTAGCACATTATGCCTTTACTTTGCAGGTCAAAAAACAAACAAAAAACAAGTAGTTTACTTCCTTTTTAACTTTTTTTGTCAGAGTATAGATCTATTTTTGTCCCAAGCATGTTTAAAGCCACTTACTGTTCACTGAATTCCTACCTCTGCTGGGACGCTATTCTAAACATGAACTACCCACTCAGTAAAATAATACTTTCTAAGAATCGTTTTGAACTTTCCTCTTGCTTAGTTTGATATTTGATATATTGATGGCTCAGCAACTTCCTACTCTGGTCCACTGGGCCTTAGATCTTAGCAACCCAACTGAATGTGCATTCAAGCTTATCTTTGAGTGAGCAAAGTTATCATTTATTCCCATGAAAATCTGTATACTGGGTCTGCTAAAGTAAATGATTGATACATAAACCTAAAATACACTGCGTATCCAATATAAGAAATAAATCAGAGCTTATCCTCATTCCTCACCCAGTAAGAGATAAACCCACATATCTAAAAGTCCCAGCATGTATCATTTAACTTCAAGTTCCACCAAACAGGTAACTCCCGCCCTCTCTGTCTCTATATATATATTATTTAGTATGCCTTTTTGTGTTAGGGAATGAAAAGATGTGATGTCGAACCACTCATGACATCTTTTCTTGGGCTCATCAGGGTCCTAAAACAGCCCTATCTGCAGATTGCCTTCTCACTGCTCCATAGGTTAACAACGAAATGCTGTTCAAAGCATGTTTTGGTACCTGGTTGCCAACAAGGATTGTGCCTACCATTCTGACCCCTCTATATTGTATATAGTTTACTCTTTATAGACTATTATTAGTTAAGCTATTATGTGCTTTCCTATTCCAACCCCAACAATACAGACTTTAAGATATTTCTGTATGCTTAAGAAATATAAAATATGTTTAAATTGGTATGCCAAACAATGCCTTCTAATCTCTATTGTTTAACATCCTGTATTATTTGTCAATTCCTTCGGTGATATATTAGCACAGTGCATTATATTGCTGTCCCACTGATGAAGTATAGGAGAAAGTTGTAATCAAGATGCCATTGGTCTGACGATTTGTTACTGTAATATATCAGCCAGGAGAGAGCTGGAGGGGACTAAGATCTACTAAAAGCACATAACGGGAGAGGCATAAAAATATAGTTTATATTCCTCTTGTTGTTTTTACCAGTAAGATATATTCTTTTGATTTACAGCCAGGGGAGAGAATAAAAGACAGAGTTCATAATAATCTAAGCACATTTGCTTGCTGAGCCTTTCTTCTTAGATTAATGTATCTTAAATAGAGTTTCTTTTTCCATCCGCGCTATTTGTTCTTTCGTGAGTGGAAGAGCTGGTAAAGAAAACAGGACGTTTTATCATTGGCTAAAAATGTTTTACTTTGTAATATCTATCGAATCTATCTATCTATCTATCTATCTATCTATCTATCTATCTATCTATCTATCTATCTATCTATCTATCTATCTATCTACCCTATTAGATTGTAAACTCTTCTGAGCAGGGCCCTCTTAATCCTCTTGTATTTTATTGTATTGTAACTGTATCGTCTCCCTTTTATATTGTAAAGTGCTGCGTAAACTGTTGGCGCTATGTAAATCCTGTATAATAATAATATCTATCTATCTATCTATCTATCTATCTATCTATCTATCTATCTATCTATCTATCTATCTATCTATCTATCTATCTATCCAGTAAGAAGAAGACATCTCAAGAAAATGGCTCATATTTTGCAATTTGATCTGGTTTAAGGGGTCAGCTATTGCAATATGTGCACATCAATATTTTCCCCCCAAAGGCCAATTAAATTGAAATTCCAAGCAGATGGTTTTGCATATAGATTGAAGGTTATCTGATGCCTTCTCCCAATGTGAGTCCTGCATCTTCAATGTTTAAATATTTCAGCTTCATTAAATTTCCCAGTCTACTGTATTACAACTCCCTTTCTTTTTCCTCCTTCCCTCCTTTCATTTTATTGTACTGCTTAAACTGCTGTTGCAAGTTCCGACACATATCTATGGGCCTATAACTGAGCACCCTGGGAGATTTGACACCCTAATAATTTATGAAAATATCAAACTCAATTGAGGCACTAGGCTATTACATATTATTTCTAGTAGCAATTTAAGCAGTGTAACATAACTTCAGGTATTTAACCACTTAAGGACCGCCTCCTGCACATATACGTCAGCAGAATGGCATGGCTGGGCACATCCACGTACAGGTACGTCCTGTACTAGTACCCAGCCGTGGGTCGCAGGCGCGCTCCCGCGACCCGGTCCGAAGCTCCGGGACAGCGGGACTCGCGGACCCGATCACCGCTGGAGTCCCGCGAGCTGAAGAACGGGGAGAGCCGTGTGTAAACACGGCTTCCCCGTTCTTCACTGTGGCGGCAGCATCGATCGTGTCATCCCTTTTATAGGGGGACACATTCGATGACGTCACACCTACAGCCACACCCCCCTACAGTTGTAAACACACTTCAGGTCACACATAACCCCATCAGCGCCCCCTATACAATCTGTAATGTCTCATTTTATCATACAATACTCCAATTCTCCACTTGTATATGCCTTTAAAACTCAATAAAGATAACGCATAAGAAAATTTCAATTGCAAGGTCATTGAAGCCCCAGACAGTGCTTGATTACCTGATTTAAGAGATTGAAGAGTAAATACCAATTGATAAGAAATAGTGGCATTCAATAGTTGAAGTGTTTGCAAAGCCAAAACTTTTTTTCTGTTTTGGATAGGGTAGGGAAGAGTTAGAACTCCTACAAGGATGTCTACATCTTCGCTAGGGTGATTCACCCTTAAAATTGGTCCTGGCTTCTACTGTCTCCACTGTCTTAATAGGAAATAAAAAAAAATTGTAGTGTGATGGAAACAGGAGGTGAGAGGAAATCTTTCAGACACTAAGGGATATCCCCCCACTATGGAGAGATTCATTCCTTAAATTAAGCAAAGGTAAAGCTCATTGACTAGACACAGAGACAGAAAAGCAAAAATAGGTTTTGGTTTTACATACACTTTAAGTATACATTTTATGTAAAAATTCTGCTTCCATTGTGATATGTGTAGCAGCCCTTGGCACCAGTAATAAATATGCAGGTAGTCTCTATTGGATGTCTTATTTACATTAATGCAACAAAGAAAGATTACAACCATGGGATTTTAAATGAGGTGAACACAAAAAGGTCAATGAGAGTATACAAAGTAAACATGGTTTATAAATGTATTAAAATTGTATAACATTCATCGTATATGAAATGCATGAACAGAGGTGCCAAACCACTTGGCAGTGATAAAACACAACATTACCAAGCTGCCACTTACATATATTTTTAGAATTGTTGATGTACAGTAATACACAGAAATCGTATAACTCAACGCGTTTCATGATTCACTGCTCGCTTCTTCAGGAGTAGATGTAAATGCAGTGTATCTACAGAATAAAAATGTCAATGAGAAATATATAACATGAAAATAAATACCATACAGCAAATATGGGGGACCTTACACAAAGAGATCCCATACTCACATATGGATTGAGCCAATGTCTCAAAAGCCATTAACCACTTAACCCCCGGACCATTTTGCTGGTCAAAGACCAGGCCACTTTTTGCGATTCGGCACTGCGTCGCTTTAACTGACAATTGCGCGGTCGTGTGACGTGGCTCCCAAACAGAATTTACATCCTTTTTCCCCACAAATATAGATTTCTTTTGGTTTTTATTTTTTGCGTTATAAACAAAAATAGAGCGACAATTTTTTTTTCTTGTTTTTTTTTTGTTTTTTTTAAAGTGTATTTTGTGCGTGTACTCGAGAGAGGAGCCGGACTGCAGGAGTTGGGAGTAGGCAGGCCTCCCCCAGAGGCAATCTGCCACCTTTCTCCATCCCCCAGGGTGGCAATGGTGGGTGTGTGAGGGAGTCCTCCCACACAGCCCGCCCTACCTGCTTCGCTTTGAAGCCCAATGGGGCAGAGGGACTCCCTATAAGGGAGTGAGAGGATCTAGCCCACTCAACCAGCCCTGTTAGTCCTTCGCCTCTCTTTTTAGAGACTGCGTGGTCAAAGTGCATGCATGTTTACCCAATTTCGAGTGCGTGTAAGTGTGGTGGTTTTTGTGGGAGGGGGTGGGCATACTAGGCGCAGGCTTACCTCGCATAGCACACCCACCGGGAGCCGGGCTGAGACCACCAAACCGGGATCCGAACCCCTAGCTGCAGAGGTGAATGGCTTGTCAGCGCAGTGCCAATCGCGTTGAGCCACCGCAGCTCCCCAGAGCGACAATTTTGAAAAAAATTCAATCTTTTTTACTTTTTGTTATAATAAATATCCCCAAAAAATATTTAAAAAAAAACAAAACATTTTTTTCCTCAGTTTAGGCTGATATGTATTCTTCTGCATATTTTTGTTAAAAAAAACACATTTAGGTGGATTCAAGTAGCCCGCCGCATCTTTGCAGCGGCGTAGCGTATCGTATTTACACTACGCCGCCGTAAGTTAGCTAGACAAGTACTGTATTCACAAAGTACTTGCCTGCTAAGTTACGCGGCGTAGCGTAAATGCGTCCGGCGTAGGCGCGCCTAATTCAAATTAGACTGAGGGGGCGTGTTTTATGTTAATGGGGGGTGACCTGACGTGATTGACGTTTTCTACGAACGGCACATGCGCCGTCCGTGTACATATCCCAGTGTGCATTGCGGCAAAGTATGCTGCAAGGACGTATTGGTTTTGACGTGGACGTAAACTACGTCCAGCCCTATTCACGGACGACTTACGCAAACAATGTAAAATTTTTAAATTTCGACGCGGGAACGACGGCCATACTTAACATTACTAGTCCAGCTATTTGATGGAATAACTTTACGCCTGAAAATGCCTTACGTAAACGGCGTATCTTTACTGCGACGGGCGGACATACATTCGTGAATAGGCGTATCTAGTGATTTACATATTCTACGCGAAACGCAATGGAAGCGCCACCTAGCGGCCAGCCTAAATATTGCACCCTAAGATACGACAGCGCAAGCCGTCATATCTTAGATAGGTTTAAGTGTATGTCTGTTTGAGAATACACTTAAACTTAGGACAGCGCAGATTCCGAGTTAGGTTGGCGTATCTACTGATACGCCGGCCTAACTCTATGTGAATCTAGCTAATTAAGCGTTTATTGATTGGTTTGCGCAAAAGTTATAGCATCTACAAAATAGGGGGTAGTTTTCTGGCATTTTTATTAATATTTTTTTTACTAGTAATGGCGGCGATCAGCGATTTTTATCATGACTGCAACTTTATGGCGGACACATAGGACACCTTTGACACATTTTTGGGACCATTGTCATTTTTACAGCAATCAGTGCTATAAAAATGCACTGATTACTGTGAAAATGACACTGGCAGTAAAGGGGTTAACCACTAGGTTGCGCTGAAGGGGTTAAGTCAGTACTAGGGAGTGATTCTTACGGTTAGGGGGCGTAGCTACACGTGACATGTCACTGATGACCTTCCCGATCACGGGGAACAGTCATCAGTGACAGTGTCACTAGGCAGAATAGGGAAATGCCTTGTTTACAAAGGCATCCTCCTATTCTGACTTTGCCAACAGCAATCGCGGGCCGCCTGGGAACATCGAGTTCCCAGGACCCGCGAGCATAATCACGAGGCACACTGTGTGCACGTGCCCACTGGGCGGCAAATTTAAAGGGACGTACAGGTACACCAATGTGCCTGCCCATGCCATTCTGCCAACGTACATCGACGTGCGGCGGTCAGCAAGTGGTTAAACCAACAGGTGGCAGTGAGGTGAAATCTTGCTTTTGGGGATGGTGTGTCACTGGCAACACCAGACCATTTTCTTTTGTATATATTTACATTAATGGGGTGCTAGCTAGTTACATAGGGCCAGATTCACGTAGGTGAGCGGCGGCGTAACGTATCGTAGATACGTTACACCGCCGCAAGTTTTCATCGCAAGTGCCTGATTCACAAAGCACTTGCGATGAAAACTACGCTGGCAGCCTCCGGCGCAAGGCGGGCCAATTCAAATGGGTGTGTGCCATTTAAATTAGGCGTGCTCCCGTGCCGGACCTACTGCGCATGCTCAGTTTCGCAATTCCCGTCGTGCTTTGCGCGCCGTGATGTAATTTTTTCGAACGGCGACGCGCGTAGCGTACTTCCGTATTCCTGAACGTGTTACTCAAACGACGTTAAATTTTAAATTTCGACGCGGGAACGACGGACATACTTTAGACAGCAATACGATTGCTGACTAAAGTTAGGGCACCCAAAACGACGACTAACTTTGCGACGGGAAACTAGACTAGCGACGACGTAGCGAACGCGAAAATCCGTCGTGGATCGCTGTAACTCCTAATTTGCATACCCGACGCTGGTTTACGACGTGAACTCCCCCCAGCGGCGGCCGCGGTACTGCATCCTAAGATCCGACAGTGTAAAACAATTACACCTGTCGGATCTTATGGATATCTATGCGTAACTGATTCTATGAATCAGTCGCATAGATAGAAACAGAGATACCACGGCGTATCAGGAGATACGCCGTCGTATCCCTTTTGTGAATCTGGCCCATAGTTACATAGTCAGTAAGGATGAAAAAAGTCACCAGTCCATCCAGTTTATCCTGTAGTGTGTGTGTGCGTCTGTTTATGTCAATAGTAAACCGCATATTACTTTATGTTGTGATCGTTAAGATGCCCATCTAATAGTTTTTTTTTAAACTATAAAGGCTCCCTGATGATACCACTGCTTGTGGAAGAGAATTCCACATCCTTATTGCCCTGACAGTAAAGAATCCTCTATGCAAATTAAGTTAAACCACTTCTCTTCCAATCTCAGTGAATGGCCACGTGTCTTTTTAAACTCCCTTTCACTAAAAAAGTTTTCTCCCTATGCTAGGGTCACTAGTAAGGTATTTGTATATCGATATCATATCCCCTCTCAATCATCTCTTCTCTAGAGAGAATAAGGTTAATGCTTGCCGTCTTTCTCCATAGTTGAGATCATCCAGTCCCTTAATTTGTTTTTAGTTGCCCTTCTCTGAACTCTTTCCAGTTCCAGCACATTCTTCTTGAGGACTGGTGTCCAGAACTGGATGGCATACTCAAGGTGCGGGCGGACCAGATTCTTGTGGATTCTTGTGGAGTGGGAGAATTGTTGTTTTATCTCTGGAGTAAATCCCCTTTTTGATACATGCTGATATTCTGTTGGCTTTGCTTGCAGCAGCTTGAGATTGCATGCCATTGCTGAGCCTGTCATCTACTAAGACCACCAGGTTCTTTTTCAATCCTGGATTTCTCCATAGGTTCTCCCCCTAGTGAGTAACTTGCGTTCGTATTTTTACCACCCAAATGCATTCTCTTACATTTTTCAACATTAAACCTTATTTGCCATGTAGTTGCCCACTGCATTATTATATTTAGGTCTTCTTGTAAGGTTTCCACATCCTAGTTATTGCCCTGCTTAGCTTTGTATCATGTGCAAATACTGGGACTGAGCTATTTATCCCATCCTCTATATCATTTAAGAATAAATTAAATAGAATTGGTCCCAGGGCAGATGCTCGGGGAACTGCATCAGACCATTCCGAATACTCACTGTTTATCACCAACCTTTGAACCCACCCCTGCAGCCTGTTTTTAATTCAGGTACACCCCAATGTCTTAGGACACATATTTATCCTTTTAGCTGTTCTAAATAAAATCTGGTCCCAGGGCTAATGTTCCCTTTGCCACAAATCAATGTACAAAACTCTGGATTTCCTGTCTATCTAGATGGGCAATGAATGAACCTATTGTACTCCAACCGAGCTTAGGTCTTCATGAAAATGGTTAATTTTCACAACCTGTGATGACTTCTAGGGGATAGAACTGATGAACAGCTATATAAAGTTTCCATCCTCACATTGTATTTGTGATGTGATTGTAGCGTGCTTGCTATGTCTGGCCAGTTGGAATGTAAGTTTTGTCAACAGAAATGCAGTCATCGCATCGCACAATTTCACAATTTTCAAGAAATGCTATAGGGTGAATCTTAGTGTCAAAAGGGCACATACATTCTTATCTGTAAAATGAAGATTTTATAAGAAAAATTAACAATTATCTAAAAGATTAGTTTATATAAAATACTGTCCCAAATATTTTTTTTTTATATTTTATTAAAAAGAAATTATAATTACTGTATGTTAAGGGTTTTCATTGTACTTATGTATAGTATTTTTTCTAGGTGCCTGAATGCCACTGGTGTCCCATTGTTGAACTATCCAGAACCCCAAATCCTGGTATGATTTGCAATCCCCATACTAATGTTGCCCCCCCCCCCCCAATCTCATGTGCTTTGGGCTGCTTACAAACCAATAATAAGACATATGGTGATAGGAACTAGTAACTGGAAAGATTGGTTGGAAATTGGATTATAGAAGCCCAGGTGAGCAGAGGTGGTCTACAGACACCTGCAGCTGTCTTATGTGTACAGTAATTGCTATTTTAGGGTCCACTCCCCATAGGTCTCTTTTAAATCATCAGCTCAGTCGAGCATACTGCTTGTTCATAATCATATCTCTTATAATATAGTGAGAAATGTAATTCTAATTTCAACCTATATTATCCTTTGCAGAGATTAGTAAACCACATGCTGTTTTATTATTGAATAAGGACACCAAAATCTTTTCAATTATGTGACTATAGGAAGACTCTTTCCCACTTTAAATGACCTACATATCATACTTTATTAGAATTATTCAACATCACTCCAGTCAAGGCTTCTTTTCTTATTACAATGCAAAACACTCAACTGCAATATAGGATTTTAATTTAAGAAAACCTCAGCTTGTTCTTCGGGATAACCAGAACTTGTATAATGGATACGTTCGAGAGTAGAACCTTTATTGAAAGCTGATGTTCATTATATGGTACATTTAATGACATTTAATGTCTTTCACTGAAAAGTTCATTATTAAGAAGTGTAGCACACAATGACAAATTAAAAATTAAATTACATTAGATTTTCCTAATAGTATCTACTGAGGAATATTCAGAGTGATCGGGCCCCTTTTATTTAGGTGCAATAAAATTATATTGCATTTTTAAGTACAACTGGGTACTACATAATATCACACTTTTTTGTAATTAGTTGTGAAATACAGTCAAGGAAAGTCAGCTAAAATGTGTAGTCAATTCCAGGACTTGAAAATCAGGGAAATGCAAATCCTAATAGGGGTATAACTCTTGTTTATTGTTTAATGGCGTGGACTTAATTTTAAATGTAAAAAGCCTTTTGGAAGATTCATTTCTTGACTTCTGAAAATAACATTGTACAAATGTCGAGCTTCCCTGTCTATCCAGTCACTTTACTGCACAAATCTCATGCATTTTGGATCTGAGCTAATTATTTTGGGGATCTTTGCAGCCCGCATTTAAAACTTGCTAGAGAAAGATACAAGGTAAAGCTCAGTTGTTATTTTCTGCTCCAGATGATTTATTAAATATTCATGTGCCAAATTCTATATCAAATAACAATCTGAACAGGTTAGTAATTAGTTGTCCATGTGAACAGAATATTAAGGTCTGTAGCTGCATGAGTGTTAGCTATACCTGAACAGGCATGGAAAAATAGTCAGTGTGGAATAGATTTTTTTTTTAAATCGATCTATTTATTTTACACAGGTACTGTATACCTTGTTCTCATATTTTATAATACCATTACAGAAAACATTTTACACCAGTCCTTGTTCCGGAAGAAATTTATAGTGGCCAAACATGCTTTGATGTCACTATCCAATCAATATGTGATTCAATTAAAATGAGAAAGTCCACAAACAATTGAATAGACATAACTTCTCTTGTGATCAGCTTAAGCTCAATTTAGATTGGTTTGGATCAAACCAAAATGATTGACCAAGGGAAAAACTATTAATTGTTTTGCTTTAATTGTCAACATCAAGATACTTTTAGGTAGATTCAGAAAGAGTTAGGCCGACTTATCAGTAGATAAGCCGACCTAACTCAGAATCTACGCCGACTTATGTTTAAGCGTATGCTCAAACAGAGATACGCTTAAACATATCTAAGATACGACGGCTTGCGCCGTCCTATCTTAGATTGCAATATTTTGGATGGCCGCTAGGTGGCACTTCCATTGCGGTCGGCGTAGATTATGCAAATTAGTAGATACGCCGATTCCCGAACGTACGCCCGGCCGACGCAGTAATCTTACGCCGTTTACGTAAGAGATAGGCCGCGTAAAGTTAGAGCTAGGCCCTAGTGGAATAGTAATGTTAAGTATGGCCGCCGTTCCCGCCGCAAAATTCGTAATTTTTACGTCGTTTGCGTAAGTCGTCCGCAAATCGGGATTTACGTAGTTTACGTCCACATCAAAATCAATAGGCCCGTGCGGCGTACTTAGCCGCAATGCACACTGGGAAATGTAGGCGCCCGGCACATGCGCAGTTTAAAAAAAAGTGAAAAACGTGAGGTCAAGCCTCATTAACATAAAACACGCCCCCCTCTAACAAATTTGAATTAGGCGCCCTTACGCCCGCCGATTTAGGCTACGCCGTCGTAACTTAGCAGGCAAGTACATTGAGAATCATGTACTTGCCTAGCTAACTTACGGCGGCGTAGCCTAAAAACGCTAAGCTACGCCGTCGCAAGTTTAGGCTCTTCTACGTGAATCTACCTATTTGTTCATGATAACAGTCTTATTTTGATCAGAATATGAATTGACCTGGAAGAAATAGTGATTGATAATTTAGGATTGTAAGTTACGATCCTATCTTAACTATTGATCCAATCTTAACTATTGATCAATAATCCTGTGTGGCATATTGATTGAATGGGTTGTTGACTATACAGTATCTCACAAAAGTGAGCACACCCCTTACATTTTTGTAAATATTTTATTATATCTTTTCAAGTGACAACACTGAAGAAATGACACTTTGCTGCAATGTAATGTAGTGAGTGTACCGCTTGTATAACAGTTTAAATTTGCTGTCCCCTCAAAATAACTCAACACACAGCCATTAATGTCTAAACCAATGGAAACAAAAGTGAGTACACCCCTAAGTAAAAATGACCAAATTGGGCCCAATTATCAATTTTCCCTCCACGGTGTCATGTGACTCATTAGTGTTACAGTGTCTCAACACAGTGCACTCAACTTCTTTGGTCGACCATGGCGAGGCTTGTTCTGATTGGAACCTGTCCTGTTAAACTGCTGTATAGTCTTGGCCACTGTGCTGCAGCTCAGTTTCAGAGTCTCGGCAATCTTCTTATCACCTACAGTAGGCCATCTTTATGTAAAGCAACAATTCTTTTTCAGATCCTCAGAGAGTTCTTTGCCATGAGGTGCCATGTTGAACTTTCAGTGACTAGTATGAGACTGAGAGCAATAACACTAAATTTAACACACCTGTTCCCCATTCACACCTGAGACACTGTAATGCCGCATACACACAATCAGTCAATCCGATGAGAACGGACCGATGGACCGTTTTCATCGGTTAACCAATGAAGCTGACTGATGGTCCATCATGCCTACACACCATCGGTTAAAAAAAAGATCGTATCAGAATGCGGTGACGTAAAACACACGACGTGCTGAAAAAAGCGAAGTTCAATGCTTCCAAGCATACGTCGACTTGATTCTGAGCATGCGTGGATTTTTAACCGATGGTTGTGCCTACTAACGATTAGTATTGCCACTATTATGCTCACTTTGAAAGTCAATCAATCTAACCAGTGTATATTTTGCATTATAAAATGTGTACAAGCAGAACACACAAACACTTTACAGATAGTGAATACAATAGAATAGTCTGGGTGGTCCCCAGCCAAGACCCTAGTAGAGAAAAAACCTTAGCTAGAAGGACTTGGGTATCAGTCCATGTCACTCATGTGATATTGACATATTGGCAAGAGTGTTTGGTCCACACACATCAGCAGAATATGAGCCACTGAATTTCAGAACCTTGATAATGTTAAACCAGCGTTCATATTTTCCCTGGGATACCAGCCAGGGTTAGTCAACTGTGTGAAACCTTGAAGTTTTTATGGCCAATTCAAATGAGGAAAGCTGAAGAATCATCCTCTCATATTCTGACCTTCATAATAAATTAATTTTCCACGCCTCTTGGCAAGTAGCCCTTAAAAACTACAGCAGGTTAAAGCCATTTTTTTAATCTCTCATTTGTGAGGTAATACACTACCATGCAAATACTAAAAACAACAATTAACAAGCACAGAAACTTAAAGCAAAACTCCAGCCTAAAGTGGCAAGATAAAATGAATAGCCCAATAAACAAATTAATTAATAAAAAACAACTTTGGCTGCAATATTTACAGTTAATTCATAGATTTTGTTGTTTTCTGTCGCAAGATGTCCTTAGCCTGATGGTCATCATGAGCCCATGTTGTCCTGGACCTGCCCCAGCATGTGACTGGACAGTGAAAGGAGAATCAGCACAGTGATCTCATATCTTTGTCATTCTGCTCTCTTTTCCTATCAACATGCTTGTCTGCACATGAACTGATTGGCTGCTTCCTCCTCTCACTCACTGTACAAGGGCTGCAAGTGGTTGATTCCAGCACAGATTCAGGTACTTACATGGCATGCATGTAAATAATGTATTACAGGGTTTGTCAAATTTTCTTGGAATCTAGGAGCCAGCTAAAAAAGTTAGGAGCCAGAAAACACCCCTCCGTCCCACTGAGCTCACGCGCAGAAGCGAACGCATACGTGAGTAGTGCTTGTATATGTAAACGGTATTCAAACCACACATGTGAGGTATCGCCACGATTGGTAGAGCGAGAGCAATAATTCTAGCCCTAGTTTATCGCCATTCCACGAGCTGACGCAAATTTTGAAGCATGACATGTTGGGTATTAATTTACTCGGCGTAACATTATCTTTCACAATATAAAAAAAATTGGGCTAACTTTACTGTTGTCTTATTTTTTAATTAAAAAAAGTGTATTTTTTCCCCAAAAAGGTGCTCTTGTAAGACCGCTGCGCAAATCCGGTGTGACAGAAAGTATTGCAATGACCACCATTTTATTCTCTAGGGTGTTAGAATAAAAAACGATATATAATGTTTGGGGGCTCCAATTAGAGGGAAGGAGATGGCAGTGAAAACACTGGGGAAGCTCCATTAGAATTGCTGGATTGCTGGTTTACTTGTCATGCCAATGGCCACCACAAGATGGCGCCAGATCACAGAAGGAAGCTTAGGCCTGCAGAAGGCCGCAAAGCCGCGGCCCCAATTACCGGCCGGCGAGGCCCGCCGCGATCGCGTGGCGGGGGAGGTGGGGGAGCACGGAGACACAGGATAGGGCCTTCTGCAGGCCTAAGCTTCCCTGGGCGCCAGGTCGCTAATTTTAGTGGCAATTGCGACTGGTCGCCCGGATTTTGTCGAGCCCTGATGTATTAAAGCAGTATTAAACCCCAAAACCACAAAACAAAAATGTAATGTTTGTCAGCTTACCAATCCTTAGCTGTGGTGGCTGAATTTGTTTTCCTTTTTTAAGGCTTTTTTCCATTATTTTCAACTGATGATCCTGCCAATAAGCACACATGAGTTCCCCTAGAGAAAATGCTTTGCTATGGGGGCACTGTGGGTGGTGGGGGGCCAGGAGTGCTGGTGGGGGGACACAAAAAGAGGAGGCTGCTCTGTGCAAAAGCATTGCACAGAGTAAGTGCTTATGTTTATGAGTATAACCAGTGCTTTAAGTGGGCCAAAAGAGGTGCCGGTACTCTATTAGGCGCCGGTGCTCCCCCCCCCCCAATACTGAACATGAAAATACTCTTAGAAAGTACTCTGAAAAAGAGCTACTGTAGAAAGAGCTACTGAACATAAATGCTAAATTCAGGTAAGTGCTTTTTACAGGGAAAGGGGCGACAATGGGCACAGTGGCATCATGGGGCACAGTGGTGACAAAGGGCACAGAGGTGACAATTGGCACAGTGGCATCATGGGGCACAGTGGTGACAATGGGCACAGTGGCATCATGGGGCACAGTGGTGACAATGGGCACAGTGGCATCATGGGGCACAGTGGTGACAATTAAAGGGCACAGTGGTGACAATTGGCACAGTGGCAACAATTGAGGGGCACAGTGGCTGCATTTGATGGCATGGCACAGTGGTGACAATTGATGGAACAGTGGCTACGTTTGATGGCATGGCACAGTGACTGCGTTTGATGGCATGGCACAGTGGTAACAATTGATGGCACAGTGGCTGCGTTTGATGGCACAGTAGCTGCGTTTGATGGCATGGCACAGTGGTGACAATTGATGGCACAGTTGCTGTTTGATGGCATGGCACAGTGGTGACAATTGATGGCACAGTGGCTGCATTTGGTGGCATGGCACAGTGGTTGCATGTGATGGGCACAGTGAGGCTTCAATTTTTTTTTTTTTGCGCCCCCCCCCCCCCCCCCAATTTTGAGCACCAGCCTCCACTGTTCCAGACATTTGTAATGTTTGTAGATCCTGGGACACACACACACACATGTGTGAAGGTAAAGTGTCTGCAGGGAAAAGTCAGGAAAGGGAGGGGGGGGAGATAACAACCATCTGAGAGGAGCAGTGTGACAGGCAAAGATGAATGGATCTGTGTGAGGACGACAGGGAGCAGGATGGCCGGCCAGATAGTGGCTGAGGAAGGGAGGAAGATGCCAGGGAGAGAGAGAGAGCATTGCAGACACAGCCAGAACTGACCTGTAAAGCCAACGTGGGAGACCTGTTACCACTGCTGCCCGAACCTGCTGGGAGGAAACTTCATAGGCCCCCCATGCACCTAGGACCCCTGGGCAGTTCACAGAAGTGCCTGTGCATTAAGACAGGAAAGCCCTCCCCCGCTCTCACAGTGTCCCCCAGCTTTTAGGGAGAGGAAAGCAGGCAGCGCTGGGGGGAGACCAGGCACCTATAGGAGGATCACATGTGGCTAGAACAGGGAGGCAGATCGGTGCGCTTTGACAGTTACAGAAATGATGCCGACAGGAGGGAGAGATACACAGCATCGGTTCTGTAACTGTCAAAGCGCATCGATCTGCCTCCCCATCAGCGGGCCCCACTCGGCTGCGGGCCCCATAGCGCCCGCGTGGGTCGCTATGGCGGTAGTTCCGCCACTGATCATCATATTCCTGGCCTGGGGCTGCGTTCCGGTATGGGAAACCCACGTACTGGGCGCACGGAGAGGTGCTGGTACTCTCCAGGGCCATTTTTGGAAGTGGCGGTACTGAGTACCGCCGCGTTCCGGCCCAGTTAAAGCACTGAGTATAACATATTTAAAAAAAAAAACTTTACTTGTAATATCACTTTAAGCCAATATGGACAGGCTTCAACTTCACATCTTTACATCTAACCAAATACTTTTGCGCTTCTATCCACTATAAATCCTAACCCTCCCTCCTATACAGCTGCCAGCACTAAAGAAACAAAAATTAAGGGGGTCCTGATGAAGTCAGAAATTAGGTACCGTAACGGGACAGAACCTAATGACATGCTTGCTGTTTCTGTGCAATGGCTGCTGACCATTTTGATGCTTCTATGTAAAAACCTAAATTTGAACAGTTCTTGATATACCTATTTAAAAAAAAAAAGTAAGGTTTTATGCCATGTGCGATTCTGCTCTATTGAGTATAAATGGAATATGCCAAGGAATCGTATCTCAGCTGATGTATTTAAAAACCCGGAGAAGTACAAGCTTTTGTGACCTGACAATGACATATGTTAGTATAGGTCCTCTGTAGAAGGTGAGTATTATCCTAAAGGGAGTAGTAGCCAAGAGTGGATTGGTGGACTTTGTGTAGATATTATTGCTGTGAATCACTATATGTGAAGATCATGAGTAGATATAAATGGACACTTTATTAAAGGGGTTCTACAGGCAAATAAATAAATAAAAAATAACAAACATGTTATACTTACCTCACTGTGCAGCTCGTCTTGCACAGAGTGGCCCCGAACCTGGTCTTCTGTTGTCCCTCGACGGCTGTCTCAGCTCCCCCCACAAGAACTAACCCCCTTCATGCAAGCTCTCTCGCATGGTTTTTGTTCTTGCGTGCACGCTAACGTGATACAGCCAGCAGCTATAGCCGCTCACTGTATCACTCAGCCCTACCCCCCGTCGTGCCACGTCATTGGATGTGATTGACAGCAGCCAATCAACAGCCAGGCTGAGTGGCGAAGAGGATTTAATTACACTGGTATATTGACTTTTGGTCACATATTGATATAAAAGCACTGCGCAAGGATTAAGGAGAAGGACGTTTCTCCTTTCCCTCTTACATTTAAAAATAAAACATTAGCTTGCTTTAGAGACTGAAGATGGAAAAAATTTACTGTTCAGCGCCACAGATATTAAGCCTGTATGGACAGACTGCAATTTATGAGGGAAGGAGCGATCGTATTACTTTTGGAAAGAGAGACTGAGTCTGAAGAGGGGACATTTTTTACAGTTTTGGACCACAGCTATAAAGCTTTTTTAGACAGCGTGTAATCTTTGAGGGGTTTAACTGGCATATTGCATCTGAAAATAATAAATTAGTGCCTAATAATTCAAAATCGATAAGAAAAAAAAAATGCACAGACTTACAGCACACATTAAGCAATCCTGGACAGTCCTCAATTCTTGAGGGAAAAAGAAAGCACATTGCATCTAGAAATAAAAAAATGAACTTTTTAGGAGACTGAAGCTAGAAAAGTGTTACAGATTTGCACCAGATTAGGCTTAATTTCCATGGACGTTTTTACAGCCACTTTCTGTATCCTTTTTTACAGCTTAAAAACGCCTGTCCATGTTATTTATTTATTTATTTTTTGAGCTGGAGCTCAAAAACGCTTCGGCAGCGGTTTTGAGCGTTTTTGCGCGTTTTTTAACGTCTGGCGTTTTTACAGCTCTACTCTGGAGCTTCAGAATGCACTGGTCCTGTTTTTTTTTTTGCAGCTTAAAAACGGCTCAGCCATCTACAGCTCAAAAACGTCATGGTGGGCATGAGGTCATAGACTAATATGGAAAGCTGTTTTTAAGCTGCAAAAAACGCTCAGAAAAGTGGCTGTAAAAACGTCCATGGAAATGAAGCCTAAGCCTGTGTGGACAAGTGGCCAATTCTGAGCAACTAAGCAAGCATATTGCTTCTGGAAGTGTCTTGATTCAGAAATGCAAGATGAAAATTTTTTACTGTTTAGCACCACAGCTGTTCAGCCTTTTTGGACAGGCCAAAATTTCTTAGGAACTGAGCATACATATTGCATCTAAGAAATAAAAAAGCAAAAAAAAAAGAAAAATGCACACCTTTGAAACCTTTCCTGGATAGGCCACAAATTCTGAGGTAGAGAGTGAACATATTGCATGTAGGATTAAAAAACGTGTGTCGTGTTTCAGATACAAGGGGGGGGGGAGTGCAGTTGCTGTAGATCTGAAGGGGACATGCAAGTAAATAAAAAAACAGCATTTATGCTTGTACATGATTGGATGATAAAATCAGCAGAGCTTCCCCTGATTTCATATCTTCCCTCCAGATCTACCGCGACTGCAGTTTCAAGTGCACTTTCAAGTGCGCTTGCAGTGCACTTGTAGTGCAAAATGGATTTGCCTCTAAATGTTGTAAAAGCTTACAGATTTGCAAAAAAATATATTGAGCCTGTATGGTCGGGATGCAAAGAGGAGACTTTGGAGGTAGTCATATTTCACTCAGAAAGATTAAATTAAACTTTTCCAGAGACACTGTATAAACACTGAACACATTTGAGGCACAGAATATCATCATTATTTAGAGGCGGTTTGGGAGGCAGTGGGTCTTTTATCGGGGAGAAATATAAAATAAAAAATGTGTTCCACAAATATCATATAGAAGGTGTGATACTTAGATTTACATTTAGTTTAATCCAATAACAAATTAGAAGCCTTATATCACCCAGAAATAAATAATGAGACTGCTATTTTTTTTGAAGGCACTGTATTATAATGGTACTGATGTGCTGCACTAAATCTCTATAGAAAGTATTCCTAATACAGCTATGCTGATGAAATTGCACAGTAATTTATTTTTAGAGACAGGTTAACATTGTAAAGATTTCATGTACAGGATATGATCCTTATGAATAGTACTACATTTTGGAAACAGAGAGAAGTTATATTGCACCCCAAAATATTCACTTGCACTGTTATTTTTTGGGTTACTTAATTTATACAGATCATCTGCACATTTTTTTATCCATAGGGAGCATTTGAAAAGGGAGAGAGCAGGCAGACTACATTTTTATGTAAAATAATAAAAAACTCACTACTCTTGTGCCAAAAGGAGAAAAAAATGTACACATTAGCTGCCAAATCTAAAGTAAATTTAAGGGTTAGGGTTAGGGAATGAGAACAGGTGGCTCTCTTTAATGAATTACTGTTAGGCCACAATCCTTGTTTATCTAAACTAGTCGTGGATCATACCAGTGTACTCAAGTAGGGAAAACAGCATCATATACATGATATAGCTTGCTTGAAAGCCAAAATATTTTCTGACCTGAGGAGCACAATGCAGAAAAAATTGTTAAAGACAATGTGCCATATTAAAATGCAATTATTAATGGCCAATACAGTATTTAGCAAGCCAAAAATATGTCATCTATTCTAATCATCTAAAAACGAGTTTTTGAGTATTATAGTTGGCGGCACACCTTAAAAACACAAATATTCCCGAAGAGCCCTATGTTAAGAGCATGTGGCCTGGTACGGTTCAGAAGTGGGGGGCGCTCTCTCGATCCCTTTCTTTTCCTGCGGCCTGCCAGGTTGCATGATCGGATAAGGTTCTGATCTGGATTTTTGGGGGAAACCCCACGCCATTTAACCACTTGCCGTCGCTGCACCGCCGAAATACGTCCACAAGGTGGCTCTCCTAGGCGAGACCACGTAAATGGACGTCCTGCCTATTAGCCGCCACTAGGGGCGCACGGGCGCCGCCGGAGGCGCGCGCGCGCGCCCCCCGCTCGCCCCCGACTCCCGTGCGTGTGCCCGGCGGGCGCGATCGCCGCCGGGCACACGCGATCGCTCGGTACAGAGCGGGGAACGGGAGCTGTGTGTGTAAACACACAGCTCTCGTTCCTGTCAGCAGGGGAAATGCTGATTTTCTGTTCATACAATGTATGAACAGAAAATCAGTGTTTCCCCTAGTGAGGCCACCCCCCCCCCACAGTAAGAACACACCCAGGCATACTTAACCCCTTCCCCGCCCCCTAGTGTTAACCCCTTCACTGCCAGTGGCATTTTTATAGTAATCTAATGCATTTTTATAGCACTGATCGCTATAAAAATGCCAATGGTCCCAAAAATGTGTCAAAAATGTCCGAAGTGTCCGCCATAATGTCGCAATACCGAAAAAAAAATCGCTGATCGCCGCCATTACTAGTAAAAAAAATATTAATAAAAATGCCATAAAAATACCCCCTATTTTGTAAACGCTATAACTTTTGCGCAAACCAATCAATAAACGCTTATTGCGATTTTTTTTACGAAAAATATGTAGAAGAATACGTATCGGCCTAAACTGAGGAAAAAAAATGTTTTTCTATATATTTTTGGGGGATATTTATTACAGCAAAAAGTAAAAAATACTCATTTTTTTCAAAATTGTCGTTCTATTTTTGTTTATAGCGCAAAAAAAAAAAACCGCAGAGGTGATCAAATACCACCAAAAGAAAGCTCTATTTGTGGGAAAAAAAGGACGCCAATTTTGTTTGGGAGCCACGTCGCACGACCGCGCAATTGTCTGTTAAAGCGACGCAGTCCCGAATCGCAAAAAGTACTCTGGTCTTTGGGCAGCAATATGGTCCGGGGGGTAAGTGGTTAAAAAAAAAATGGTGCAGGGTTCCCATTAATATCCATACCAGACCTGAAGAACCTGATATGGAATTTGGGGGGAACACCCACGCTTTTTTTATTTTTTATTTTGGTTTGGGGTTCCCCTTAATATTCATACCAGACCCAAAGGGCCTGGTAATGGACTAAGGGGGGAACCCATGGTGTTTTTTTTCAATGACTTTGATCTGTATTGCCGGGACCCAACAATTCGTAATATAGCTGCGAGAAATTTTAAATTACATTTTTTCCTTTAGAAATTTCATTTTGTGCAGGGACTGTTATAAACACAAGAAACATGCGCTACTTTACAGGCATACTATAGACACCCCCTAGGTACCAAATTTTAAGGAATATTTCACTTTTATTGTTTCACTTTAAGCATTATTAAAATCACTGATCCCGAAAAAAACTGCAGTTTTTAAAACTTTTTTTTGCATTGATACATGTCCCCTGGGGCAGGATCCAGGTCCCGAAACACTTTTTATGACAATAACTTGCATAATAACCATTCAAATTAGCACTTTTGATTTCTCCTATAGACTTTTAAAGGGTGTTCCGCAGCTTTTCAAATTTGCAACGAACAGGCGAACAGCCAATGTTCGAGTCAAACTCATTCCTACATTCCTACTGTCGACCACTGGGTGCTGCAGATGCAATCTTTTCCTGGAAGCAAGTCTGTGATAAAGCAACTGATCAGATTGCACAGCTAAAATCTGCACCTCATGGCCAGCAGGGAGGAGTATGCACTTCTAATATGTTCCAGGAATGTGTTCTTTCATATAATGTTGGTGCTCAGAACTTTGTCACACGCTGAAACTAATCTCCACCCCACTATTGTGTAAAGGTACTGTACATGTGCTATATCACGTGATCAAGATAAAATAGTCAGGAAAAATATTTGAGCTTGAAATAATAATTTCAAATTATCTTATTTATAGCCAGCCATTGTTAGGATTTTATTTAATGCTCATTTGCAGCAGGTATGTAGCCAGGTGCTTGGCTAGAGACAGAAATCAATTTAGGACACTGTGCTGCAGTACTTTCGGTGTCTCCCAGCGGACTTCAGCTGAATGGGTTAACACTACCTAACCTGCATCCACCAGGTGGAACTGACAAGCAAAAGGAGCTCAAGAGACTTGATGGTTAGCAGCACTGAATCATGGGAGGTGATGTTCTGGAAAGAAACTTTACTATAGCAGTTAAAGGACAATTGGACTACAATTCCCAATGCGAGCTGGGTATATATAGATAAAGACTTGTATTTTCACAGGCTGGATACCAAGGGATTTCCTCCTTGCTGCAAGGAGACTGAGGTATGCACATGGTTTCTCCTGTGTGCACCTACTACAAATGTGCAGCCATGTTCTGAGGACTGGAGTCGCTCAAGGCAGATCCAGAAGTGAGCTGACATCTGAAGAGTGAAACCCCTGTTTCTTTAATGCTGAGAATGGCAAGAGGACACTCAAAAAAAGTAAAATATTCTTCATGCGTTACAACTATCAAAACATTATTATTTTTGTATTATTATTTTACAGGATTTATATAGCGCCAATAATTTGAGCAATACTTTACAAAATGAGGGCAGACAGTATAGACCTCCAATCCCAGAGGACGCCAGTTTTGGTGAAACGTGGCAGGTGGAGTGCGTGTGTGATGTCATCACGTGCCGGCGAATCAGGAGACACCATGGCCGGCGTATATTTCTTTTCTTTGCTGCCTTTTTAACACTGCCTTAAATGTAAGTGTAGCTCTTTTTTTAAAGCGGGGGTTCACCCTATCGACGGGAAATTTTTTATTTTTTTTTATTTTACCTTAAAATCAGGCATTGTAGCGCGAGCTACAGTATGCCTGTCCCGAATTTTTTACCGCCGTACTCACCTTGTAGTCGTCCATCGAAGATTCCGGGGAATGGGCGTGCCTATGGAGACGGAGGATGATTGACGGCCGGCTCTGGCGCGTCACGCTTCTCCGGAAATAGCCGAAATAGGCTTGGTCTTCACGACGCGTGCGCATAGCCTGTGCGCAGGCGCCGTGAAGAGCCGAGACCTACTCCGGCTGTCTTCGGGGAGAGTGACGTGCCAGGGCCGGCCGTCAATCATCCTCCCTCTCCATAGGCACGCCCATTCCCCGCGGGAGCCGGAATCTACGATGGACGACTACAAGGTGAGTACGGGGTTAAAAAAATCGGGACAGGCATACTGTAGCTCGCACTACAATGCCTGTCTCGATGGTAAAATGTGTCGGGGGGGGGGGTGAACTACCGCTTTAAATAAAGATACTTTGGCTATTACACTATGAGGCTTTTTCCTGCTTATATCTCACACATGCTGTTGCGGAGATTGGCTCTCTGATGCTAGAAGAGCTGGTTCTTATAGTCCATTGCAATCTACTGATGAAATGCAACATCAGGAATCTGTTGCCAGTGGGAAATTTTTGCCTGGAGATGAAGTCTGTGCAATCTTGATCTCTGTAATTCGAGATCAATTATTTTTTTCTATAAAAGAAGCATGTTTGAGCACTGAAGCAATGTTAAATGGAACTTTTGCAGCACTGAGCACATTATGCACCATTAAATTGCACATGGACTTTGTATTATATTAGAAGACATTTGCGATGGATTTCATTTTATGAAAAGTCACTGTAGTTTACTTTTTTGTATATACTGTATTTTGGATTTTATTTATTGCTTATTTGCACTTTATTTGCTCATTTGTGATTTCATATATGAGTAGCTCTTAAAGTTGTTGTAAAGGTAAACTTTGTTTTCCCTAAATAGCTTCCTTTACCTTAGTGCAGTCCTTCTTCACTTACCTCATCCTTCCATTTTGCTTTTAAATCTCCTTATTTCTTCTGAGAAATCCTCACTTCCTGTTATTCTGTCTGTAACTACACACAGTAATGCAAGGCATTCTTCCTGGTGTGGAGTGTCATGCTCGCCCCCTCCCTTGGACTACAGGAGAGTCAGGACGCCCACTAACACACAGCTCCTTTCTCTATCTGCAACGTAGAGAGTGTCCTGACTCTCCTGCTCGCCCCCTCCCCCCTCAAGGGAGGGGACGAGCACGACATTCAACACCAGGGAGAAAGCCTTTCATTACTGTGTGGAGTTACAGACAGAAGAACAGGAGGTGAGGATTTCTCAAAAGAAATAAGGACATTTGAAAGCAAAATCGAAGGATGAGGTAAGTGAAGGAGGACTGCACTAGGGTAAAGGAAGCTATAAAAAAAAAAATTGTACCTTTACAACCCCTTTAAGACATAATTAGCTTTTTTACTGCACTTACTCACAAATTCACTTCAAGGGATTCAATACACTTAAAGGGACAGTCCACCTTTTTAATTTAGTATAGTTGCAATAAAATTCAATACAGGAGGAATCAGAAGCCCCTGCTTGTCAGAGGTTTAACAATCTAAAAGAGAGGGTCAATCGATACACAAGGTAATAACTGTGGAGGGTGGACTGAAAGAGAAGATAAAAGTACTGTTGTGAGGTGGAGGCAGGATAGGCTTCTCTAAAGAGAAAGGTTTTTCAGGGATGTGGACAGAGTGGGCAGAGTAGGAGAAAGTCGGACAGATTGGGGTAAGGAGTTCCAGAGGATGAGACAGGCTCAGAAGAAGCTTTGGAGGCGAGCATCGGTGGAAGTGACATAAGAGCTAGAGAGAAGAAGGAATGAAGAAAACGATTTGGTTGGTATTTTGAGACTAGGTTAGTGATGTAGCTGGGGGAAGAGTTGTGGATTGCTTTGTTAGTTGTTTGTATTGTTTTTAAATTTTGAATTTAAATTGCTTAGTGAGTGGAAGCCAATTAAGTGATTAGCAGAGAGGGGCAGCAGACATTGAACGGTTTGTAAGGTGGATGAGTCTAGCAGTTGCTTTTATGATGGACTGAAGGGGGGATAGGTAAAGATAATCCAATAAGGAGGAAGTTGCAGTAGTCAAGGTGAGAGATAACCAAGGAGTGAATTAGAAGCTTTAGAAGTGGTGTCATTGGTTAGGAAGGGGCGTATTTTGGAGATGTTGTGAAAGTTGAGGCAGCAAGCTTTGGTTAGTGATAGGATGTGGGGCCTAAAGGAGAGTTCAGAGTACAGGATTACGCCTACCAGCCTAGCATATAGGGACAACAGGTAGACATGTGCAAATCGTTTAGTTCCAAATTAGTTTAACACATTTTGACAAATTTGTTAATTCGGAAACATCCGAATTTCTGAATATTCGAAAATTCAAAACTCGGAAATCCAAAAATAAGAATGAAAATCCTAAAATTCAAAAGAATGGAAATCCTAAAATAAAAAAACTGGAAAATTTGAAATCTGAATTAATAACTACTGTATTTATCAGCGTATAACACTCACTTTTTTCCCCTTAAAATCAGGGGAAAATCCTGGGTGCGTGTTATACGCCGATCCCTGCTGTCTGTGAGGGAAGAGGAGCGAGCACCACCGATATACACATAGCCGAGTGTACTGTGTACTCGGCTAGGCTCGGCTCCGCTCGCAGTCACGCCCAGTCCCGCCATTAGACCTGTGTTATGTCCATCATAGGAGCCTGGGCAAGGGGCGAGACTGCGAGAGGAGCTGAGTACAGCCGAGTACACTGGACATCCGGTTCTGCCTATCTCTGCGCCGCGGCGGTAATTTTAAACGTTCAAGGTGCAAGGACACTGGGCAAGGCTGCAAGGACACTAGGCAATGCTGCAAGGACACTGGGCAAGGCTGCATGGACACTGGGCAAGGCTGCAAGCACACTGGGCAAGGCTGCATAGACACTGGGCAAGGCTGCATAGACACTGGGCAAGGCTGCATAGACACTGGGCAAGGCTGCATGGACACTGGGCAAGGCTGCATGGACACTGGGCAAGGCTGCAATGACACTGGGCAGGGCTGCAGATGAACACTGATCATTCTGCAATGATGGACAAGGCTGCAGATGGACACTGATAAGGCTGCATTGATGGGCATTTAAATGTACGTTTTTATCCTTAAACATAAACCTCCTAAACGTGGGGTGCGTGTTATACGCCGACGCGTGTTATACGCCGATAAATACGGTGACTAGCAATAATCTAACTATTATTAACTATTAAATTATAGGTATTGGAATTTCCTTTAAAATGTGTCTGTTAGTGAACTTAACGAATATGAATTTACTTGAAGTTACAAATTATCCTTAAAATGTCGTATATATACACGAATGGAATGTAACAAATTAATAATAATAAATAACAATAATAAAAACGTATGTTTATTCATTATTATTATTATTATTATTCCTCGTTTAGATGCGGCATTCTTTATTTCGGATAATTTGTAACTTCAGATAAAGTTAAGTTCACTAATGCCGCGTACACACGATCGGTCAAACCGATGAGAACAGTCTGATGGACCGTTTAAATCAGACCAAACCGATCGTGTGTAGGCCCCATCGGTTATTTATCCATCGGTTAAAAAAATTCAATCTTGTTTTAAATGTAACCGTTAGAGAAAAAACGATCGTTTGTAGGCACGTCCATCGGTTAAAAATCCACGCATGCTCAGAATCAAGTCAACGCATGCTTGGAAGCATTGAACTTAATTTTTTTCAGCACGTCACCGCGTTCTGACACGATCGTTTTTTTAACTGATGGTGTGTAGGCACGAATGACCATCAGTCATCTTCATCAGTTAACTGATGAAAACGGTCCATCAGACCGTTTCCATCAGATGGACCGATCGTGTGTACAGGGCATAACAGTCAAATTTGAAAGGAAATTCCAATTCCTATAATTTAATCGTTAGTTATTACTAGTTTGTTAGTTATTTCGAATTTTTGGTTTTTCATTCTAATTTTTGGACTTTCCTTTTTCTTTTTTCGCATTTTCGATTTTCGAAATTGTATTATTTTCTAATTTCTGAATTTCCGAATTTATAAATTTACGAATATCAAATTTTTAGAATTTCCGAAGATTTGAAAAAAAAAAAAAGCAGAATGAAACGAAAAAACAAACACATTTTTTAGCAGTGCAATTGTCTACAAGATGGTACTTGTGCCATCAATCTTAACAAAGAAGTTAGGGGAAGTGTGAACATCTATTTATCTCAAATTAAAAAGACTATAACAACAAGGAATGGTAATAAGGGATACATACAAAATTAGAAAAAGTTTATTGATGCACACAGTACTAAAAACAGGATGGACACTTCCAGACCTAAAATTCCTCCGTGTAATTAAAAAAAATGGCTAGACGTGTGCACTGCCAAAAATCTGTTCATTTTCGATTCATTCGTTTTTTTTGTTAGTTTTTCTTGTCATTTGTTATGATCGCAATTCATAAATTCGTAAATACAAAAATTCTAAGATGCGTAAATTCAAAAATTCTAAAATCCTAAAATAAGAAAGAAAATCCCCAAATTCTAAAGAATAACTAACTAATAACTAAATATTAAATGATAGGAAATGGAATATCCTTTCAAATTTTGCTGTTAGTAAACGTAACGAATACAAATTTATCTAAAGTTACGAATTATCCGAAATAACAATGCTACATCTAAACAAATGGAATGGAAAAAATGTATAACAAATAATAATAATAATATGTTTATTATTATTATTGTTATTTATTATTATTATTATTATAATTATTATTATTATTATTCATTTGTTACGTTCCATTCGTTTAGATACAGCATTTGTTATTTCGGATAATTCATAACTTCGGATAAATTCGTATTCGTTACGGTCGCTAACAGCCAAATTTGAAAGGAAATTCCAATACCTATAATTTAATAGTTAGTAATAGTTAATTATTGTTTCAGATTTTAAAATTGTCGGGTTTTCAAATTTAAAATTTCTCAATTTTCAATTAACAAATTTAAATAACGTATATTGAAAATTCGTAAATTTGCAAAAGGGAAATATCCTAATTAACTAATTTGTCAAAATTCGTTAAAAAACTGATTCGGAACGAAACAAATTGCAGATGTCTAGCATAGACAAGAAGCTGGTATTTATACATTGCTGTCTGGGGAAGAAGACGGCAAGGGGCAGGACCAATTACTACTGCATGTACACCCAGAGCGGTGTATAATAAACCTGAATTATACAACGTTGCGTGTGCACATACAGTAGTTCCAATTTGTCCTGCCCCATGCAACCTTTTCCTTGCTGGCTGTATATATGAAAAAAGAGAAAAGAACTCTGCGCTTGACCTAATATAAAGTGAAGGTAAATTGAGTAGACAATATGAAAATATTATATAATGAGTGAAAAAAATATATTATTCAGAGGGTGGTGCTGCTGCTCGTGAAAGCCTAAATACTTAGGGCCAGATTCAGGTAGAAGTGCGGCGGCGTAACGTATCTTAGATACGTTACACCGCCGCAAGTTTTCACCGCAAGTGCCTGATTCACAAAGCACTTGCGATGAAAACTACGCCGGCGGCCTCCGGCGTAAGCCCGCGTAATTTAAATGGGCGTGTGCCATTTAAATTAGGCGCGCTCCTACTGCGCATGCTCCGTTTTGTAACTCCTGCCGTGCTTTGCACGAAGTGACGTAATTTTTTCGAACGGCGACGCGCGTAGCGTAATTCCGTATTCCCGGACGGCTTACGCAAACGACGTGAATTTTTAAATTTCGACACGGGAACGACGGCCATACTTTATACAGCAATACGATTGCTGTGTAAAGTTAAGGCACCAAAAACATCGACTAACTTTGCGACGGGAAACTAGACTAGCGGCGACGTAGCGAACGCAAAAATCCATCGTGGATCGCCGTAATTCCTAATTTGCATACCCGACGCTGGTTTATGACGCAAACTCCCCCCAGCGGCGGCCGCGGTACTGCATCCTAAGATCCGACAGTGTAAAACAATTACACCTGTCGGATCTTAGGGGTATCTATGCGTAACTGATTCTATGAATCAGTGGCATAGATACTCTGAGAGATACGACGGAGTATCTGAGATACTCCGTCGTATCTCCTTTGTGAATCTGGCCCTTAAAGCCCAAAGAGACATACAAACAATAAACAAGCGCGCAACCAAACCTTATATTCACGTGAAGTTAGCTCAAAATATCAGTGCATATAAAAAGTAAAAAATATATGACAGTAAAATTTTTTTTATCACAGTAACTATATATGTTTGTACATATAAATACACAAAAAACAGTAAACAAATGTTACCAAAGTAACCAAGGGCCAGATTCAGGTAGAAGTGCGGCGGCGTAACGTATCGTAGATACGTTACACCGCCGCAAGTTTTCATCGCAAGTGCCTGATTCACAAAGCACTTGCGATGAAAACTACGCCGGCGGCCTCCGGCGTAAAGCCCGCGTAATTTAAATGGGCGTGTGCCATTTAAATTAGACACGCTCCCGCGCCGGAACCTACTGCGCATGCTCCGTTTCGTAACTCCCGCCGTGCTTTGCGCGAAGTGACATCATTTTTTCAAACGGCGACGCGCGTAGCATAATTCCGTATTCCGGGACGGCTTACGCAAACGACGTGAATTTTTAAATTTCGACGCGGGAACGACGGCCATACTTTATACAGCAATACGATTTCTGTGTAAAGTTAAGGCACCAAAAACGACGACTAACTTTGCGGCGGGAAACTAGACTAGCGGCGACGTAGCGAACGCGAAAATCCATCGTGGATCGCCGTAACTCCTAATTTGCATACCCGACGCTGGTTTATGACGCAAACTCCCCCCAGCGGCGGCCGCGGTACTGCATCCTAAGATCCGACAGTGTAAAACAATTACACCTGTCGGATCTTAGGGGTATCTATGCGTAACTGATTCTAAGAATCAGTGGCATAGATACTCTGAGAGATACGACGGAGTATCTGAGATACTCCGTCGTATCTCCTTTGTGAATCTGGCCCTTAAAGCCCAAAGAGACATACAAACAATAAACAAGCGCGCAACCAAACCTTATATTCACGTGAAGTTAGCTCAAAATATCAGTGCATATAAAAAGTAAAAAATATATGACAGTAAAAAAATTGTTATCACAGTAACTATATATGTTTGTACATATAAATACACAAAAAACAGTAAACAAATGTTACCAAAGTAACCAAGGGCCAGATTCAGGTAGAAGTGCGGCGGCGTAACGTAACGTAGTTACACCGCCGCAAGTTTTCATCGCAAGTGCCTGATTCACAAAGCACTTGCGATGAAAACTACGCCGGCGGCCTCCGGCGTAAGCCCGCGTAATTTAAATGGGCGTGTGCCATTTAAATTAGACACGCTTCCGTGCCGGAACCTACTGCGCATGCTCCGTTTCGTAACTCCCGCCGTGCTTTGCGCGAAGTGACATAATTTTTTCAAACGGCGACGCGCGTAGCGTAATTCCGTATTCCGGGACGGCTTACGCAAACGACGTGAATTTTTAAATTTCGACGCGGGAACGACGGCCATACTTTATACAGCAATACGATTTCTGTGTAAAGTTAAGGCACCAAAAACGACGACTAACTTTGCGACGGGAAACTAGACTAGCGGCGACGTAGCGAACGCGAAAATCCGTCGTGGATCGCCGTAACTCCTAATTTGCATACCCGACGCTGGTTTACGACGCAAACTCCCACCAGCGGCGGCCGCGGTACTGCATCCTAAGATCCGACAGTGTAAAACAATTACACCTGTCGGATCTTAGGGATATCTATGCGTAACTGATTCTATGAATCAGTCGCATAGATACTCTGAGAGATACGACGGAGTATCTGAGATACTCCGTCGTATCTCCTTTGTGAATCTGGCCCCAAGTGTTAAATAACCACTGTGTAGAAAAAGGGATAATAAAATAAAGTCCCAAACATGAAGTGAGGAAATTATTAACAGTAGGACACTTCTAGGGATTAATCCAATGATCGCTGTAATATTCGATGGAATATTCGATGGAATATCTAGAAAAAGCCTGGATCTTATTTTCAGCCAAAAAAGTGTGATATAACTGCCTCTTACCGGACTAGAAGGATCTCGGGTTAGGGAGATCAGTAGAGCGTGTGAATCAGCCTGCCGGCTCCGGTAACGAACCACTCAAATCAGGGAGGGATGCTTCCGTCTTGCAGGATGAGGAAAAACTCCTTCAGCTGTTTCCTCTGACCGGATCACACAGAAGATAATGGGCAGAATCCACTCGGCTGGACACTAGATCTGAGAATGGTGGACACTAGATCTGAGCATCTAGATTTATTTCCGGTGCCTGAAACCTTTAGTGCAGGGGTGTCAAACCTGATTTGGTGACTCAGTAGGAAAAAAGCAGTAGAATCCTCATGGTGAAGTATGTCTAAAATGTTTTACTTAAAAAAAAAACACTCAAGTGTCACAGCAAATAAAATTGTATATAAATTCCACAGCAAGTGTTCATGACAGAGTAGAAAAAGTATTAAATAAAACACAATGTAAAAAAATATTTTTGTAAATCAGCCAAGGATCAAACCTAAAGGCTGAATAATATGAGCGTGATGGCGTTAGGAAATAGTGCTCTACCCGACGCGTTTCCCCAAAAATGGCTTTGTTCCCAGTTGAAGCCATTTTTGGGGAAACTGTGGTTTTTTTTTAAATATTTTTTTTTGGACATACTTCACCATGAGGATTCTACTGCTTTTTTCCTACTGAGTCACCAAATCAAGTTTGACACCCCTGCACTAAAGGTTTCAGGCACCGGAAATAAATCTAGATGCTCTTTAATAGATTAGGAGGTAAAACTATAAATTTATAGCTGCCTCTATGACTATACTGTATCAATTCTTCCTGAGTAAAGTTCCTGTTTTCAGTTAAAGCGGAGTTCCACCCAAAAATAGAACTTCCGCTTTTTGGAACCCTCTCCCCCTCCGCTGTCACATTTGTCACCTTTCAGGGGGGAGGGGGGTGCAGATACCTGTATAATACAGGTATTTGCACCCACTTCCGGGGAGAGACTCCCACTGGAGTCACTCCACTTCCCGTCCCCCCGCTGCCTTCTGGGAAACACACTGGTCTCAGGAGATAGCGGGGATCACTGGGAACGCGCCGCGCTTCTCGCGCATGCGCAGTAAGGAACCGGGCAGTGAAGCCGCAAGGCTTCACTTCCTGATTCCTTCACTGAGGATGGAGGCGGGGGCAGCTGAGAGACGAGCGATTGCTTCCGTCTTCTGCTGCCGACATCGCGGGTGCCCTGGACAGGTAAGTGTCCATTTATTAAAAGTCAGCAGCTGCAGTATTTGTAGCTGCTGGCTTTTAATATTTTTTTTCACGGGACCTCTGCTTTAAGCAGCAAAGCCCACGTGGACTGTGGACTGTACACTGTATACTGTCTGTATGTTTTGTAGGGTTATATACAGAATTTCTAATAATATATTGAATGTGTGTGGATTATTTTTTAGAGAATAAAAATATTGGATATATTTAGTGTCACTTTAAACATAAACTTACATGTGCTTTAACCCTATCCTACTCTAGCCAAAACTGAAAATAAAGTTTTGGTTGTACATAGAATTAAAAGTTAAACCCCAGGGAAATAAAACAATGAAAACAAAAGCTGTGAAAATGAATAAAATTAATAATTAGTTTTACCTCCTAATCTATTAAAGAGCATCTAGATTTATTTCCTGTGCCTGAAACCTTTAGTGCAAGGGTGTCAAACTTGATTTAATTGTGGGCCGCATCAGCATTATGGTTGCCCTCCAAGGTCCAGTGGTATCTGTAAGACTATATACATTTTTCCACAGCTTTTTTTTCTCAGAGAATGGGTGCAGGAACTCAACCACTCCGCTCCCCAGTGTTTCCGAAGTAAGCTACATATATGGTGCAGAGTTCAGGGGTGCACAGCAAACATGTGGAACAAGCTGCTCTGGTCAGATGAAACTATGATTGAACTTTTTGGCCTAAAAGCAAATCACAGTGTGGCAGAAAAACAACACTGTACATCACCATTAACACACCATCCCCACCGTGAAACATGGTGGTGGCAGCATCATGTTGTGGGGATGCTTTTTCTTCAGCAGGGCCAGGGATGCTGGTCAGAGTTGATGGGAAGATGGATGGAGCCAAATACAGGGCAATCTTAGAAGAACATCTGTTCTCAAGTCTGCAAAAGACCTGAGACTGGGGCAGAGGTTCACCTTCCCGCAGGACAAGGACTCTAAACATACAGCTAGAGCTAAAATAGAATAGTTTTGATCAAAGAATATTCATGTGTTAGAATGGCCCAGTAAAAATCCAGACCTAAATCCAATTGAGACATCACATAAGAAAGAAGCCTAGAACTGGCGAGACCCAAACCTGGAGGCTGCCTATAGTGTCCATACCGGGAACTGTTGTAGATTGGACCCACCAGGGAGTCAAGGGCACACACATGGTCCCACATTGTTTCATGTGCAAGGGAAGGAAAAGATGTTGGAAAACCCAATTTGTAGATTGTTTGGGATCCATTTCTGTGAAGTTCAAAAAACAACTATAAGTAAATACTATTAATAAAGAACATACTACTTTCTAAAAAAAAGCAGGGAAGCGAAAAGGAATGGAGCCCAACCCCAGAAAATACTAGACATAAGGATAAAGGAAAATTTCCTATTGACACAACAGGGAAAACCAAGATCCTATACCAGATACAAGGTGTGTGAGAGAGGTGCTGCCGCATGGACAGACTAACACCAAATGGAGATGTTATATGTGCTTGAACTAAGCAGGAGGCCCTAATTGGACCCATCAGCACACACACATGATCCCACACTAATTAATATACAAAGGGGGATATATGTTAAAAATAAAACAAATGGTAAATTGTTTGGGCTCCGTTTTTGTGAAGTACAAAAATTAGCTATAAGTAAATACTAATAATAGAGAGTATACTACTTTATAAACAAACTGGAGAAGAAAAAAAAATGAGGCCCAACCCCAAAAATACTAAACGTATAAATTAAAGGAAATTTACCTATTGACACAACAGGGAAAACCAAAATCAAATATCAGATACAAGGTGTGTGAGAGAGGTGCTGCCATATGGACAGGCTAACACCGAATGGAGATGTTACTGTATATGTGCTTACACAGGAGGCCCTATATCAGCGTCACGTGGGCATGACACATCAAGAGGGGTGCACATACCTGAGTGGCAAAAACGCCCACCCGTGTTAGCCTCCGCATGTCAGCTGAGATGCCAAAACACACATGCCGGCGCAGAAACACCCAAAAGGGCATCATGCGTTAGGCATAGGGGCATGGCACCCAAGCGTAATGGGACAAGCCCCGCTCGATCATCCCACTTCCTGCCGATGCAGAAAGAAGGGTTCCCAGAACACGACGCAGCTCCCATGTATAGGACAATAAAACAGCTATCTGCGCGATGATAGCACATGGCTAGAGTAGGCTTCACTCCATGAGGGGCAAGACATGATATGCAGCAACAAGAGGGACTAGTATCTATGAAAATGTATGATGAAAATAGTCAGTGCGCCTATCAGTGCCCATCAGTACAGCATATCAATGCTCATCAATGCCACCTCATCAGTGCCGCCTCATTGGTGCCACCTCATCAGTGCCCATCAGTGCAGTGGTTAAATGAAGCATGTTCAATGTGACCAGCAAATGAATCAATAATAAAAAAATAAATAAATATATATATATATATATATATATATATATATAATATATATATATATATATATATATATATTATCTGGACAGTAAAAACAATATCATATTGAATACAGCAATTGATAAACATACAAAAAAAATATATTAACCACTTCAGTCCCATAAAATTTGGCTGCCCAATGATCAGGCCATTTTTTGCGATACGGCACTGCATTACTTTAACTGACAATTGCGCGGTCATGTGATGCTGTACCCAAACAAAATTGATGTTCTTTTTTCCCCACAAATAGAGCTTTCTTTTGGTGGTATTTGATCACTTCTGTGTTTTTTTTTGTGTTATAAACAAAAAAAGAGCCACCGTTTTGAAAAAAACACAATGTTTTGTACTTTGCTATTATAAATATCCCCATCTTTTTTTTTTTAAAAAGCAAATTTTTCCGCAGTTTAGGCCAATATGTATTTTTCTACATATTTTGCAATATACAAAATAGGAAGTGCAGCGCATATATTAAATTATCGAAACTAAATTAAATAATAAATGAACATAAATAATCATATAAACGGTTGAAGTGCAAAAATATTAAACAAGCATGTGGCAAGTGAAAGAAAAGTCCATAGGAGATAATCCACCAGTGTAAGATCCACAAATTGTGACAATCCCTCCACCGCAAGTCTCACTAGGTACTCTCACCTCCAATATTGACCCCTGAATTACCAGGAAGTCAAAATAAGCAGAGAAATTTAGCGATTCAATCCCAAAATAGAAATTTCCTTTCCAATGGTATTATATACACCTCCACATAAAGCGGCTAATAAATAGCTCCGGGCTCAGCAAGTGAGAAGTAAACCGAGAAGATAAGGAAAGAAACGGATCCATATGTAAATCAAAGCATTGGCATTTATTAAAATTGAATCTACTCACAAACGATGGCATAAAAACAGCATGTCTGTCATATCATTCAGCAATGAATGATATGACAGACATGCTGTTTTTATGCCATCGTTTGTGAGTAGATACAGATATGGAGGAAACACTGCAAACACTGGAGGAAACACTGCAAAATATTTTTTTTTGCCCTAAATGTTTTTTTTTTTTTGAATAGCACAATAGAAGAACACTAGCTAAAGTGTTTATCTCACACGTACAGATATGGAGGAAACACTGTAAACACTGGAGGAAGCACTGCAAAATATATTTTTTTGCCCTAAATGGGTGTTTTTTGAATAGCACAATAGAAGAACAGTATCTAAAGGGTGTGTCTCACACATACAGATATGGTGGAAACACTGCAATTTTTTTGTTGTTGCCCTAAATGGATGTTTTTTGAATAGCACAATAGAAAAGAAAAGTATCTGCAGGGTGTATCTCACAGTAACATATGCAGTGCTGGTGTAATTTTTTTTTCTGAAGCAGGAATGATTCCTATATATTTCTCTCCCTACAAGCAAAACCAGGAACCTTTCTCTAAAGTATATAATGCAGAGTGACTTGCACATATGTAGATCGCTGAGTAATTTGATTTCTGAAGCAGGACAGTCTGACTCCTATCTAATTCTCTCCCTCAGAGCAGCAGCAGCAGCCTTTCCCTACCAGCAGAGTGACGAGCTGTGCTATGTCCCTCTAGCTTATATAGAGGCTGGGTCACATGCTGGGTCACATGCTGCACTGGCCAATCACAGCCATGCCATTAGTAGGCATGGCTGTGATGGCTTCTAGGTCACACAAGTTAAACAAATGTTGATTGGCTGCCCTGCAGCGCGCCATTACATTGCCGAACCCGAACTTACAGTAAATTGTTCGGGTCCGGGTACCAAAAACCCAAAAGTCCGGTACGAACCCGAACTTTACAGTTCGGGTTCGCTCAACCCTAGTGATGACGCTAGCCCATGGGGTGTGTCATTGACAGCCTAAGCTCATGGGAAGCGGTTAAAAGATGGTGGATGTAATTCAGCTTATCAATTGCTGTGTGAATTCAGCTTATCAGTTGCTGTGTGGGTACTGAACAAGGAAAACTCAGAAGGAAGCACTGAAGCAAGAGTGGTATATTAAAACCTTTTTTTCCCAACATAAGGCATAAAAAGTATTTACCATATTTATCGGCGTATAACACACGTCGGCATATAACACACGTCAGCGTATAACTTGCACCCCAAGTTTAGGAGGGAATTTTAAGGAAAAAAACTTTTAGGAGGGAAGTTTAAGGATAAAAACTTACATGTAAATGCCCATCAATGCAGCCTTATCAGTGTCCATCTGCAGCCTTGTCCATCGTTGCAGAATGATCAGTGATCAGTAAAACAATTACACCTGTCGGATCTTAGGGGTATCTATGCGTAACTGATTCTATGAATCAGTGGCATAGATACTCTGAGAGATACGACGGAGTATCTGAGATACTCCGTCGTATCTCCTTTGTGAATCTGGCCCTTAAAGCCCAAAGAGACATACAAACAATAAACAAGCGCGCAACCAAACCTTATATTCACGTGAAGTTAGCTCAAAATATCAGTGCATATAAAAAGTAAAAAATATATGACAGTAACATTTTTTTTATCACAGTAACTATATATGTTTGTACATATAAATACACAAAAAACAGTAAACAAATGTTACCAAAGTAACCAAGGGCCAGATTCAGGTAGAAGTGCGGCGGCGTAACGTATCGTAGATACGTTACACCGCCGCAAGTTTTCATCGCAAGTGCCTGATTCACAAAGCACTTGCGATGAAAACTACGCCGGCGGCCTCCGGCGTAAAGCCCGCGTAATTTAACCACTTAAGCCCCGGACCAATATGCAGCCTAAAGACCCAAGGGGTTTTTACAGTTCGGGACTGCGTCGCTTTAACAGACAATTGCGCGGTCGTGCGACGTGGCTCCCAAACAAAATTGGCGTCCTTTTTTCCCCACAAATAGAGCTTTCTTTTGGTGGTATTTGATCACATCTGCGGTTTTTAGTTTTTGCGCTATAAACAAAAATAGAGCGACAATTTTGAAAAAAAAGCAATATTTTTTACTTTTTGCTGTAATAAATATCCCCCAAAAACATATATAAAAACATTTTTTTTCCTCAGTTTAGGCCGATACGTATTCTTCTACCTATTTTTAGTAAAAAAAATCGCAATAAGCGTTTATCGATTGGTTTGCGCAAAATTTATAGTGTTTACAAAATAGGGGATAGTTTTATTGCATTTTTATTTTTTATTTTTTTTTTACTACTAATGGCGGCGATCAGCAATTTTTTTCGTGACTGCGACATTATGGCGGACACTTCGGACAATTTTGACACATTTTTGGGACCATTGTCATTTTCACAGCAAAAAATGCATTTAAATTGCATTCTTTATTGTGAAAATGACAGTTGCAGTTTGAGAGTTAACCACAGGTGGCGCTGTAGGAGTTAGGGTGCACCTAGTATGTGTTTACAACTGTTTGGGGGTGTGGCTGTAGGAATGACGTCATCGATCGTGTCTTCCCTATAAAGGGAATGACGCGATCGATGCGCCGCCATAGTGAAGGACGGGGAAGCCGTGTTTACACACGGCTCTCCTCGTTCTTCAGCTCCGGGGAGCGATCGCGACGGAGCGGCTATAAACAAATAGCCGCGCCGTGGTCCCGGATCGCTCCCCGAGCGGACCCGACCTCCGCATGTAGCGGGGGGGGTCCCGATCGGACCCCCCACCCGCTAATAGGCGAGGACGTACCTATACGCCCATGTGCCTGTACGTGCCATATTGTGGACGTATATGTACATGGGCTGGTCCTTAAGTGGTTAAATGGGCGTGTGCCATTTAAATTAGACACGCTCCCGCGCCGGAACCTACTGCGCATGCTCCGTTTCGTAACTCCCGCCGTGCTTTGCGCGAAGTGACATCATTTTTTCAAACGGCGACGCGCGTAGCGTAATTCCGTATTCCGGGACGGCTTACGCAAACGACGTGAATTTTTAAATTTCGACGCGGGAACGACGGCCATACTTTATACAGCAATACGATTTCTGTGTAAAGTTAAGGCACCAAAAACGACGACTAACTTTGCGGCGGGAAACTAGACTAGCGGCGACGTAGTGAACGCGAAAATCCATTGTGGATCGCCGTAACTCCTAATTTGCATACCCGACGCTGGTTTATGACGCAAACTCCCCCCAGCGGCGGCCGCGGTACTGCATCCTAAGATCCGACAGTGTAAAACAATTACACCTGTCGGATCTTAGGGGTATCTATGCGTAACTGATTCTAAGAATCAGTGGCATAGATACTCTAAGAGATACGACGGAGTATCTGAGATACTCCGTCGTATCTCCTTTGTGAATCTGGCCCTTAAAGCCCAAAGAGACATACAAACAATAAACAAGCGCGCAACCAAACCTTATATTCACGTGAAGTTAGCTCAAAATATCAGTGCATATAAAAAGTAAAAAATATATGACAGTAAAAAAATTGTTATCACAGTAACTATATATGTTTGTACATATAAATACACAAAAAACAGTAAACAAATGTTACCAAAGTAACCAAGGGCCAGATTCAGGTAGAAGTGCGGCGGCGTAACGTATCGTAGATACGTTACACCGCCGCAAGTTTTCATCGCAAGTGCCTGATTCACAAAGCACTTGCGATGAAAACTACGCCGGCGGCCTCCGGCGTAAGCCCGCGTAATTTAAATGGGCGTGTGCCATTTAAATTAGACACGCTTCCGTGCCGGAACCTACTGCGCATGCTCCGTTTCGTAACTCCCGCCGTGCTTTGCGCGAAGTGACATAATTTTTTCAAACGGCGACGCGCGTAGCGTAATTCCGTATTCCGGGACGGCTTACGCAAACGACGTGAATTTTTAAATTTCGACGCGGGAACGACGGCCATACTTTATACAGCAATACGATTTCTGTGTAAAGTTAAGGCACCAAAAACGACGACTAACTTTGCGACGGGAAACTAGACTAGCGGCGACGTAGCGAACGCGAAAATCCGTCGTGGATCGCCGTAACTCCTAATTTGCATACCCGACGCTGGTTTACAACGCAAACTCCCACCAGCGGCGGCCGCGGTACTGCATCCTAAGATCCGACAGTGTAAAACAATTACACCTGTCGGATCTTAGGGATATCTATGCGTAACTGATTCTATGAATCAGTCGCATAGATACTCTGAGAGATACGACGGAGTATCTGAGATACTCCGTCGTATCTCCTTTGTGAATCTGGCCCCAAGTGTTAAATAACCACTGTGTAGAAAAAGGGATAATAAAATAAAGTCCCAAACATGAAGTGAGGAAATTATTAACAGTAGGACACTTCTAGGGATTAATCCAATGATCGCTGTAATATTCGATGGAATATTCGATGGAATATCTAGAAAAAGCCTGGATCTTATTTTCAGCCAAAAAAGTGTGATATAACTGCCTCTTACCGGACTAGAAGGATCTCGGGTTAGGGAGATCAGTAGAGCGTGTGAATCAGCCTGCCGGCTCCGGTAACGAACCACTCAAATCAGGGAGGGATGCTTCCGTCTTGCAGGATGAGGAAAAACTCCTTCAGCTGTTTCCTCTGACCGGATCACACAGAAGATAATGGGCAGAATCCACTCGGCTGGACACTAGATCTGAGAATGGTGGACACTAGATCTGAGCATCTAGATTTATTTCCGGTGCCTGAAACCTTTAGTGCAGGGGTGTCAAACCTGATTTGGTGACTCAGTAGGAAAAAAGCAGTAGAATCCTCATGGTGAAGTATGTCTAAAATGTTTTACTTAAAAAAAAAAACACTCAAGTGTCACAGCAAATAAAATTGTATATAAATTCCACAGCAAGTGTTCATGACAGAGTAGAAAAAGTATTAAATAAAACACAATGTAAAAAAATATTTTTGTAAATCAGCCAAGGATCAAACCTAAAGGCTGAATAATATGAGCATGATGGCGTTAGGAAATAGTGCTCTACCCGACGCGTTTCCCCAAAAATGGCTTTGTTCCCAGTTGAAGCCATTTTTGGGGAAACTGTGGTTTTTTTTTTTAAATATTTTTTTTTGGACATACTTCACCATGAGGATTCTACTGCTTTTTTCCTACTGAGTCACCAAATCAAGTTTGACACCCCTGCACTAAAGGTTTCAGGCACCGGAAATAAATCTAGATGCTCTTTAATAGATTAGGAGGTAAAACTATAAATTTATAGCTGCCTCTATGACTATACTGTATCAATTCTTCCTGAGTAAAGTTCCTGTTTTCAGTTAAAGCGGAGTTCCACCCAAAAATAGAACTTCCGCTTTTTGGAACCCTCTCCCCCTCCGCTGTCACATTTGTCACCTTTCAGGGGGGAGGGGGGTGCAGATACCTGTATAATACAGGTATTTGCACCCACTTCCGGGGAGAGACTCCCACTGGAGTCACTCCACTTCCCGTCCCCCCGCTGCCTTCTGGGAAACACACTGGTCTCAGGAGATAGCGGGGATCACTGGGAACGCGCCGCGCTTCTCGCGCATGCGCAGTAAGGAACCGGGCAGTGAAGCCGCAAGGCTTCACTTCCTGATTCCTTCACTGAGGATGGAGGCGGGGGCAGCTGAGAGACGAGCGATTGCTTCCGTCTTCTGCTGCCGACATCGCGGGTGCCCTGGACAGGTAAGTGTCCATTTATTAAAAGTCAGCAGCTGCAGTATTTGTAGCTGCTGGCTTTTAATATTTTTTTCACGGGACCTCTGCTTTAAGCAGCAAAGCCCACGTGGACTGTGGACTGTACACTGTATACTGTCTGTCTGTTTTGTAGGGTTATATACAGAATTTCTAATAATATATTGAATGTGTGTGGATTATTTTTTAGAGAATAAAAATATTGGATATATTTAGTGTCACTTTAAACATAAACTTACATGTGCTTTAACCCTATCCTACTCTAGCCAAAACTGAAAATAAAGTTTTGGTTGTACATAGAATTAAAAGTTAAACCCCAGGGAAATAAAACAATGAAAACAAAAGCTGTGAAAATGAATAAAATTAATAATTAGTTTTACCTCCTAATCTATTAAAGAGCATCTAGATTTATTTCCTGTGCCTGAAACCTTTAGTGCAAGGGTGTCAAACTTGATTTAATTGTGGGCCGCATCAGCATTATGGTTGCCCTCCAAGGTCCAGTGGTATCTGTAAGACTATATACATTTTTCCACAGCTTTTTTTTCTCAGAGAATGGGTGCAGGAACTCAACCACTCCGCTCCCCAGTGTTTCCGAAGTAAGCTACATATATGGTGCAGAGTTCAGGGGTGCACAGCAAACATGTGGAACAAGCTGCTCTGGTCAGATGAAACTATGATTGAACTTTTTGGCCTAAAAGCAAATCACAGTGTGGCAGAAAAACAACACTGTACATCACCATTAACACACCATCCCCACCGTGAAACATGGTGGTGGCAGCATCATGTTGTGGGGATGCTTTTTCTTCAGCAGGGCCAGGGATGCTGGTCAGAGTTGATGGGAAGATGGATGGAGCCAAATACAGGGCAATCTTAGAAGAACATCTGTTCTCAAGTCTGCAAAAGACCTGAGACTGGGGCAGAGGTTCACCTTCCCGCAGGACAAGGACTCTAAACATACAGCTAGAGCTAAAATAGAATAGTTTTGATCAAAGAATATTCATGTGTTAGAATGGCCCAGTAAAAATCCAGACCTAAATCCAATTGAGACATCACATAAGAAAGAAGCCTAGAACTGGCGAGACCCAAACCTGGAGGCTGCCTATAGTGTCCATACCGGGAACTGTTGTAGATTGGACCCACCAGGGAGTCAAGGGCACACACATGGTCCCACATTGTTTCATGTGCAAGGGAAGGAAAAGATGTTGGAAAACCCAATTTGTAGATTGTTTGGGATCCATTTCTGTGAAGTTCAAAAAACAACTATAAGTAAATACTATTAATAAAGAACATACTACTTTCTAAAAAAAAGCAGGGAAGCGAAAAGGAATGGAGCCCAACCCCAGAAAATACTAGACATAAGGATAAAGGAAAATTTCCTATTGACACAACAGGGAAAACCAAGATCCTATACCAGATACAAGGTGTGTGAGAGAGGTGCTGCCGCATGGACAGACTAACACCAAATGGAGATGTTATATGTGCTTGAACTAAGCAGGAGGCCCTAATTGGACCCATCAGCACACACACATGATCCCACACTAATTAATATACAAAGGGGGATATATGTTAAAAATAAAACAAATGGTAAATTGTTTGGGCTCCGTTTTTGTGAAGTACAAAAATTAGCTATAAGTAAATACTAATAATAGAGAGTATACTACTTTATAAACAAACTGGAGAAGAAAAAAAAATGGGGCCCAACCCCAAAAATACTAAACGTATAAATTAAAGGAAATTTACCTATTGACACAACAGGGAAAACCAAAATCAAATATCAGATACAAGGTGTGTGAGAGAGGTGCTGCCATATGGACAGGCTAACACCGAATGGAGATGTTACTGTATATGTGCTTACACAGGAGGCCCTATATCAGCGTCACGTGGGCATGACACATCAAGAGGGGTGCACATACCTGAGTGGCAAAAACGCCCACCCGTGTTAGCCTCCGCATGTCAGCTGAGATGCCAAAACACACATGCCGGCGCAGAAACACCCAAAAGGGCATCATGCGTTAGGCATAGGGGCATGGCACCCAAGCGTAATGGGACAAGCCCCGCTCGATCATCCCACTTCCTGCCGATGCAGAAAGAAGGGTTCCCAGAACACGACGCAGCTCCCGTGTATAGGACAATAAAACAGCTATCTGCGCGATGATAGCACATGGCTAGAGTAGGCTTCACTCCATGAGGGGCAAGACATGATATGCAGCAACAAGAGGGACTAGTATCTATGAAAATGTATGATGAAAATAGTCAGTGCGCCTATCAGTGCCCATCAGTACAGCATATCAATGCTCATCAATGCCACCTCATCAGTGCCGCCTCATTGGTGCCACCTCATCAGTGCCCATCAGTGCAGTGGTTAAATGAAGCATGTTCAATGTGACCAGCAAATGAATCAATAATAAAAAAATAAATAAATATATATATATATATATATATATATATATATATATATATATATATATATATATATATATATATATATATATATATATATATATATATATAATATATATATATATATATTATCTGGACAGTAAAAACAATATCATATTGAATACAGCAATTGATAAACATACAAAAAAAATATATTAACCACTTCAGTCCCATAAAATTTGGCTGCCCAATGATCAGGCCATTTTTTGCGATACGGCACTGCATTACTTTAACTGACAATTGCGCGGTCATGTGATGCTGTACCCAAACAAAATTGATGTTCTTTTTTCCCCACAAATAGAGCTTTCTTTTGGTGGTATTTGATCACTTCTGTGTTTTTTTTTGTGTTATAAACAAAAAAAGAGCCACCGTTTTGAAAAAAACACAATGTTTTGTACTTTGCTATTATAAATATCCCCATCTTTTTTTTTTTAAAAAGCAAATTTTTCCGCAGTTTAGGCCAATATGTATTTTTCTACATATTTTGCAATATACAAAATAGGAAGTGCAGCGCATATATTAAATTATCGAAACTAAATTAAATAATAAATGAACATAAATAATCATATAAACGGTTGAAGTGCAAAAATATTAAACAAGCATGTGGCAAGTGAAAGAAAAGTCCATAGGAGATAATCCACCAGTGTAAGATCCACAAATTGTGACAATCCCTCCACCGCAAGTCTCACTAGGTACTCTCACCTCCAATATTGACCCCTGAATTACCAGGAAGTCAAAATAAGCAGAGAAATTTAGCGATTCAATCCCAAAATAGAAATTTCCTTTCCAATGGTATTATATACACCTCCACATAAAGCGGCTAATAAATAGCTCCGGGCTCAGCAAGTGAGAAGTAAACCGAGAAGATAAGGAAAGAAACGGATCCATATGTAAATCAAAGCATTGGCATTTATTAAAATTGAATCTACTCACAAACGATGGCATAAAAACAGCATGTCTGTCATATCATTCAGCAATGAATGATATGACAGACATGCTGTTTTTATGCCATCGTTTGTGAGTAGATACAGATATGGAGGAAACACTGCAAACACTGGAGGAAACACTGCAAAATATTTTTTTTTGCCCTAAATGTTTTTTTTTTTTTGAATAGCACAATAGAAGAACACTAGCTAAAGTGTTTATCTCACACGTACAGATATGGAGGAAACACTGTAAACACTGGAGGAAGCACTGCAAAATATATTTTTTTGCCCTAAATGGGTGTTTTTTGAATAGCACAATAGAAGAACAGTATCTAAAGGGTGTGTCTCACACATACAGATATGGTGGAAACACTGCAATTTTTTTGTTGTTGCCCTAAATGGATATTTTTTGAATAGCACAATAGAAAAGAAAAGTATCTGCAGGGTGTATCTCACAGTAACATATGCAGTGCTGGTGTAATTTGATTTCTGAAGCAGGAATGATTCCTATATATTTCTCTCCCTACAAGCAAAACCAGGAACCTTTCTCTAAAGTATATAATGCAGAGTGACTTGCACATATGTAGATCGCTGAGTAATTTGATTTCTGAAGCAGGACAGTCTGACTCCTATCTAATTCTCTCCCTCAGAGCAGCAGCAGCAGCAGCAGCCTTTCCCTACCAGCAGAGTGACGAGCTGTGCTATGTCCCTCTAGCTTATATAGAGGCTGGGTCACATGCTGGGTCACATGCTGCACTGGCCAATCACAGCCATGCCATTAGTAGGCATGGCTGTGATGGCTTCTAGGTCACACAAGTTAAACAAATGTTGATTGGCTGCCCTGCAGCGCGCCATTACATTGCCGAACCCGAACTTACAGTAAATTGTTCGGGTCCGGGTACCAAAAACCCAAAAGTCCGGTACGAACCCGAACTTTACAGTTCGGGTTCGCTCAACCCTAGTGATGACGCTAGCCCATGGGGTGTGTCATTGACAGCCTAAGCTCATGGGAAGCGGTTAAAAGATGGTGGATGTAATTCAGCTTATCAATTGCTGTGTGAATTCAGCTTATCAGTTGCTGTGTGGGTACTGAACAAGGAAAACTCAGAAGGAAGCACTGAAGCAAGAGTGGTGTATTAAAACCTTTTTTTCCCACCAACATAAGGCATAAAAAGTATTTACCATATTTATCGGCGTATAACACACGTCGGCATATAACACACGTCAGCGTATAACTTGCACCCCAAGTTTAGGAGGGAATTTTAAGGAAAAAAACTTTTAGGAGGGAAGTTTAAGGATAAAAACTTACATGTAAATGCCCATCAATGCAGCCTTATCAGTGTCCATCTGCAGCCTTGTCCATCGTTGCAGAATGATCAGTGTCCATCTGCAGCCCTGCCCAGTGTCATTGCAGCCTTGCCCAGTGTCCATGCAGCCTTGCCCAGTGTCCTTGCAGCCTTGCCCAGTGTCCATGCAGCCTTGCCCAGTGTCCATGCAGCCTTGCCCAGTGTCCATGCAGCCTTGCCCAGTGTCCTTGCAGCCTTGCCCAGTGTCCTTGCAACTTGAATGTTTAAAATTACCGCTGCGGTGCACAGATAGACAGAACCGGATGTCTTGTGTACTCGGCTGTACCCGCCTCTTCTCGCAGTCCCGCCCCTTGCCCAGGCTCCTATGATGGACATAACACAGGTCCGTGACTGCGAGCGGAGCACACTCGGCTATGTGTATATTGGCGGCGCTCGCTCCTCTTCCCCTCACAGACAGCGGGGATCTGCGTATAACACGCACCCAGGATTTCCCCCTGATTTTAAGAGGGAAAAAAGTGTGTGTTATACGCCGATAAATACGGTAATTAAATAGAGAAAAAAACCATAAACCTGGAGTTGGGCTCTAAAACCGTCACTCCGAAAATGATATGTATTTTGGTGGTATCGATCTATATGTTGATATAAGGCTTATGTTGACAGCCATTTGCATTAGGCTCCTAGACGGACGACCCCCCCAACCTTTGCTTTAATTCAGTGGTTGTGCTGTGACCATGACCAAGGCCAGACCTGATACAGTTGGGGATGAGTGGACTCTTTACCAGCCATTGCAGTATATTACTATCCCTTATAATGTCAGAACAATTATCACTGTCATTAAAATGTGTGTTCTAGTTTGTATTATTTTAGAATAACCTTAGCCATGTTTCTTTATCTGCAAATGTCTACAAAATAGTTTTGTAAGAATTCTGCAGTTAGCCTGAAAGAACGCCATTATTTTAGTGCGGTTTTGGTGAATATACACTTGCAGGTTTATAACTGAATGTTCACAATATAATTCTGCAGAGGGCGCCCTGTCCATTCTGTAAACTTTACAGAGGAAAATGCACATTCTAAATGAGGAATTGTCACTTTTATATAAACTGCCATCGAGAATTTCCTAACTGACATGTTACATGCTCCCCAACGAAATATAGTTTTTTTTTATGTTAGCAGTTCCTCTTTAAAATCATGTTCTAGGAAACGCCCCGTCTTCTACCACATTATTTTAACATTGGTACTACTATATGTTTGTGGGTTTTTGGTATATATTTTTGGATGGTGGCATTGAGGTGTATTTCATTTTTTATATAATGTTTTCAGGGTCTTTTAATTATTTCTTTGGGGGGGGGGGGGTCGGGGGGCAGCAGCTTAAACTTGTTGGTGACACAGGAAGGGCTGCCCTTTGTTAGCAGCAAATCACAGCACATTAGTGCAGTACAGTTTAGTGCACCGAATCACAACATTGTGAAGTGTACCAAAGCACCACATCTTCCCTTATTGCCATAGCTGCTAAGTTTGGCAGTCAACATAATTAGTGATGTTTACCACCAAAAACCCCAAATAAATTATTTTGCTCCTGACAATTGTAGGGTTACCACATATGATATTTGTTGTTTATACCCATAATAGGGTCCAGAAATAATAGTACGCATCCTGCTTTTTGTTTTACAACCTACCTTAATAAAACACACTAACACTGATGCCAATTTAAAAAAATGTTTTAAAAACAAAAAATATATATGTTTTTATAATATTTTTTCTATATATATATATATATATATATATATATATATATATATATATATATATATATATATATATATATATATATATTTTTTTATAAATGTTTATTTTTTTATTTTTGTTTATTTTTTTTTATAATTTTTTTATTAAAGGGCCCAGAGGTCCCCAGGGCCCTGGATGGCACCCCCCCTTTTTTTTTTATAAAAAATGTTTATTTTATTTTTTATATATATTTTTTTTATTTTTTTTTATTAAAGGGCCCAGAGGTTTATTTTTGTTATTTTTATTAAAGGGCCCAGAGGTCCCGGATGGCAACCCCCCTTTCTTTGTAATTTATTTATATATATATATATATATATATATATATATATATATACCTACATTTATATATACATACAGTATATATATATATATATATATATATATATATATATATATATATATATATATATATATATATATATATATATATATATATATATATATATTTTTTTTTTTTCTTTTTTTTATTAAAGGCCCCAAATGGCAAGCCCCCTTTTTTGAAAAAAAAGAAACGTATATTTTTAATATATTTTCTTTTATTTCTTTTTTGTGAATGTGAATATTAGTCCATATCTCTTGCATTCCTTGCGGTTTTGCTTGGTGATGAATGGGCCGAAGCAATCCATTCCACTATAAAGAAATGGTGATGATGGATTCACACGATCTACTGGTAAATCTGCCATTCTTTGTTCTTCCGTAGGTCTACGTGCCTTTTTACAGATTATGCATTTATTTATATACTTTGCTATAACTTTGCTTCCTTTCACTATCCAGTAACCACCTTCTCTCAAACAGTTCTGGGTAAAGCTTCTTCCTTGATGCAAGGATTTGTTGTGGTAGTGATCAATAATCAATCTTGTGAAAGTAGAATTTTTGGGTAGAATTGCTGGATGCTTCACTCTGCTGGGTAACGATGCATTTTCCAGTCTCCCTCCCACCTTCAGTATACCATCCTGTAAAACAAGATTGAGCTTGTACAGTGGGTGGTTGTTGGGAATCCTTTTAGGTTCTTGACTGAGTCTCTTGCACTCTTCACTATAGAATCTCTGTTGAATGAGTCTTACGACTGTTTCTTCAGCTTTCATTCTTTCCTCTACATTCAATGATTCCTTCTTTTTGATTCCCTTTGCCAAACGTTGAATTCGAGCTACTACGTTTATGACTGTATTCCATTCTGAACATCTGGCTAGTCTTTCAAGTATGTCATCTTGACACTTGGCAGCAGTGCTCAATGTTTGTACAACCTTTACTTCTGGATCACCCATAGACAATTCTGTGTAACCTTCACTGGGTATGATCTCCTTTTCCCAAAGGAACTCTGGGCCGGTGAACCAATTAGAATTTTTCAATTCTGTTACATTCAGACCTCTTGAAGCATGATCTGCCGGGTTATGCTTTGTATCAACGTGATGCCAATGTTCCGGATTTGTAATTTCCCGAATTTTCTGAACTCTGTTGGCGACAAAGATATGGAATCTTCGAGCTTCGTTGTTTATGTATCCTAGGACAACTTGTGAGTCCATCCAGAAATATTCTTCATCTATTTTTAACTCTAATTTTTCTCTTAGAAACTTGCTTACTGATGCTGAAACAACAGCTGCTGTCAGTTCAATTCTTGGTATTGTCAGAATACTGGTAGGTGCAACTCTGGTTTTTCCCATAACCAGGGCACAATGTATTTTTCCTTCTCCTATCACTCTGATGTAGGAGCACTGACCATAGCCATAACTACTGGCGTCTGAGAAGTGATGAAGTTCTATTCTCTTGTACTCTCCGAAGTCATGAGGTACAAAACATCTGGGTATCCAAACTTTTTTCAAATTTTGCAAGTCTCCCACCTTGGCCTCAAATCTTCAGGTATGGGTTCATCCCATCCCAACTTCCGTCTGCATAATTCTTGCAGTAATTCTTTTGCTTTGAGGATTACTGGGGCCAAGAATCCCAAGGGATCATATATAGTAGCCACTGAGGAAAGAATGGTACGTCTGGTTGCCACTTTCTCTTCAAAGGATATTTCAAAGACCCAGAGGTCCCCAGGGCCCCGGATGGCTACCTTTTTTTATATATATTTTACTTTATTTCTTCTTTTTTTTGTAAAGGCCCTGCCCGCTTCTCAATTTCAGGTGGCAGCACCCCCCCCCCCCCGGTTCTCTGCTCCAGGGGGCCCATGCCTGAAGCTGTGTAAGGGGCCCCATAATTCCTGATGGCGGCCCTGCCTGTATTGAACTGGAGGGCCCTCAGTTGAAGTCGGAAGTGACGAAACGCATCAGGGCGTGGCTACACAGCGCTACACAGGAAGTCTTTGTGCGTTCCACTGCGCTCCACTGACTACCAACCACAGCCGGGAAAAAGCTTTTCATCGCATCCGCAGCACTTGCGCGGCCCCTGTGGACAGGAGGACATCAGTGAAGGCGGTGAACTCTTTACGGTTTTTGATTATTCACAATACACTAGGGGATTTTACCCATCTTGGTCAGGGGTTAATGTTTAGACGTTATTGCACCACGAGAATGTTGTTTTTTGTCTTTACATGTAACTCCGCTTGAGTATTTAACCCATACAGTACCTGTTTGATCTGATGGTCTGAGAGCAAATCATACATTGGTAAGCGTATACCCCAATTGGGGATTTATCCACATTTGGTGTATCTCTAGGTATCAGGTGCACTTATACCATCCCTTGATCACCTTCCACACCATCACCGACATCCAGGATTAATTTTTATATTTGGAGTGAATATTACCCACTCACAGCGCTGTTTTTATCTTTTGAACACCAGTTCATGTTTTATCGATTATCTTAGTTTTGTATTTTTTTATTAGTGCACTCAAAATATGACAGGAGATCAAGGACATTCTATAACACAGACTTCTAAGCAAACACGAGGGCACCCCGGGTACTTCCAGTGTGATGATGTCACATGTCACATATGCGTTGCATCCCTCTGGACTTCCTTAAAGGAAAAGGCTGTATTAATTAACTTTAGTTGAGAAGAAGTTCACAAACCTGACAGGGCTGCCTGGTTTACAATTCTGGCTAAACACAAACACAAATTATTTTTTCTGTAAGTTGAGTAGTTTGCTTGTTTCCCTTATTTTGAAGATTTAAGTAGCGCTGATAGGGTATGCAGCATTTTATGGATGGCATAGAACCATCCACATCAATCACTGTCCTAACAGGGATCACAGTCTAAAGCAGGCCATACACGGTCGAATTTCGAACTAATTTTCTTTTCAAAATCAGAAAATTAGATTTTTTGTGACCCGATGATGCCACCATTGATTTTCTAAATTCGGCCGACCAAGCCTTCATGTTGCTACAGAAAATAATTTTCGTGGCCGGGAATATTCTTTTCTCTCCGGGAATTTTCTTTTCTTGCACATGCGCATTTTTTTTCTATTACATTTCTCGCACGATTCTCCCATCATTGATTAGAAAATTGTTTGTTTTTCAAAAAATTTCCAACATGTCCGATTCCTCAAATTTGATTGCCACACGAAAATCGTCTGTTGCTGCAGCCCACCAATGGTGCGAAATACGTACGAAAATTCTCAATTCTTTGATACCATTTTCGAAAGAAAATTATTTCGAAATTCGAACCGTGTATGGCCAGCTTAACTCTGCTACTACTTAAACGCATATACACGATAGGACGAGTTTTAGATGGAAGCTAGTTAATCTGCTAGTATATCATTGGAATGAAGCTTAAATGTATTTATAGTAATAATTATAGGATAAATTTAGGATATGTTTTTTGAGTGATTCCACTTGCTCCCTAGTTAGTGTTTTATTTTAGCTCCACGTGCTTGCTACTTGTCAGGGTGCTCTATCTGCGCTACCTGTTCTGATTAATTCATTCAGATTCTGGTACTCTTGTATGCACCTGTTTTCCTCCTGATTGTAAAATGAATATGCTAATGACTCAATGACAAGAGAATGCAGTCACCTGTAATGCTTCCTTGATCGTTGTTTACATTTAATGTGTTCTGTGTCTCTCTGTCTCTGCTGATATCAGCCACTCCAGATGCTTCACAAAATTGCTATTTTGCTTCCTGTATATCTTCGTGATTGTTTCTTATTGTAATCATTGTATAACTTCCATTAGTGTGCACTGTGTAAATCTATATAACATTTTTTGTAACATCAACCTTTCAGTGACCAGAGGACATCGATATACATGCTATTCTGTGGTGCATTCTTACCAGGGCTTTTTCAGAATATAGGTGCAGGTACCCCCTGAATCTGCACCTCTGAGCACCTCCCCTTGTCTTTGCCCTTACCATCCTCTCAGTACAATTAATTACAATATCATTTTACGGTGCAAAGTAAGTTGCATGGGATTATTTAATATTAACCACTTTTGCCCCGGGAAGAATTTACCCCCTTCCTGACCAGAGCACTTTTTGCGATACGGCACTGCGTCTCTTTAACTGATAATTGCACTTTCGTGTGACGTGGCACCCAAACAAAATTGACGTCCTTTTTTCCCCACAAATAGAGCTTTCTTTTGGTGGTATTTGATCACCTCTGCGGTTTTTATTTTTTGCGCTATAAACAAAAGAAGAGCGACAATTTTGAAAAAAACACAATATTTTTTACTTTTTGATGTAATAAATATCAAATAAAAAAAATGTTTTCCTCGGTTTAGGCCGATATGTATTCTTCTATATATTTTTGGTAAAAAAATTCATAATAAGCGTTTATTGATTGGTTTGCGCAAAAGTTATAGCGTCTACAAAATAGGGGATAGATTTATTGCATTTTTATTTATTTTAATTCTTTTACTAGTAATGGCGGCGATCTGGGATTTTTATTGTGACCGTGACATTGCGACGGATACATCGGACACTTTTTTGGGACCATTCACAATTATACAGCAATTAGTGCTATAAAACTGCACGGATTACTGTGTCAATGTGACTGGCAGGGAAGGGGTTAACACTACAGGGAGCTGAAGGGGTTAAATATGTTCCCTGGGAGTGATTCTAACTGTAGGGGGAGGGGACTCACAAGGGAAGGAGACTGATCGGTGTTCCTCTGCACTGGGAACACACATCCGTCTCCTCAACTCTGAGGCCCCGTACACACGACCGAGGAACTCGACGTGCCAAACACATCGAGTTCCTCGTCGAGTTCAGTGTTGAAGCCGCCGAGGATCTCGGCGGGCCGACTTTTCCCATTGACTAACGAGAAAATAGAGAACATGTTCTCTATTTGGCCCGACGAGTTCCTCGTCGGCTTCCTCGCTGAAAAGTGTACACACGACCGAGTTTCTCGGCAGAATACAGCTCGGACCGAGTTTCTGGCTGAATTCTGCCGAGAAACTCGGTCGTGTGTATGGGGCCTGACAGGACATGGATCTGTGTGTTTACACACACAGATCCACGGTCCTGCCGTGATTTAGGGCATCAAGGCCGCCATGCACATGCGCCCCCCTCGACGGCCGGTAAAGCCCAGGACGTCATATGACGTCCACCCAAGTCCATCTGTGGACGTCATATTACTATGGGCGGGATCTGAAATGGTTAAAAAATACAGTAAAATAGACTCCCTGCAGCCAGCAACAATAGATACTCCCAGTGACAAAAGATACAACCCCCTGAGCAACAATAGATCCTCCACCAGCAACACTAGATCCACCTCAGCAACAATAGACTCCCACCAGTAACAATAGCTCCACCCCAACAACAATAGATCCCCACCAGCAAAATAAGACCTTTTGAGCAACACTACACTGCCACAGTGGCAATAGATCCTCCAACTTCCAGCATCAATAGACCCTCCAGCATGCCCTAACCCCCCTTGTCAGTACATACGTTCAGTGCCAGATCTGCCAAAACTATGTACCACCCACGCACGCCTGCTGAAAAAAAAGGTGCAGATTTATGTCCCCTCATTTTGACAGCTTAAAGGAAATTCCCCGGCACTGCCCAAAGACTTATTTACACGTTCCTGCTTCTACCAGAGCTTTGATGTGTTCCTCACTGGGAGCAACACAGTCTCTGGTGCAAAATTCCTCTTTCAGGCATCTTCTTTTTTTGTGTATATCCTGAAAATCTCTATGGAAAGACCATCTATTAGAGATGAGTGACATTTTCCAAACTTTGATGAAACGAAATACTCCTGAGAAATGGGCTTTAAATACTTCCTGAGGTTTATGGGGGGTTGTTTCAACTCTATTAGGCCTGTTCCTGTGTCAAAAAAAAAACAGAAAACAAACTGATTCTTTTTGTAAGTTTTTCAGCAAGCAAAAACAGACAGTACACAAATAATAATCATGTACACTAGAAAAAAAGAAGAAAAAATAAATACAGAGACAGAAATTAAATTCACTGAACTATCCTAAATACATCCTTCAATAAACATACCCTCTAAATAAGAGAATAAGTAGATTTTTTTTTTTACCTAAAGCCTCGTACACACGATCCAACTTTATGGCCATAATTGTCTGACGGACGTGTTGTGTCAGATAATCCGACCGTGTGTATGCTCCATCAGACAATTATTGGCTGTATAAACAACAACAAAAGTTGGCTGTTCATGATCACCAATTGTTGGGTACTAAATCTGTTATGTCGGTTTATCCGATCGCGTGTACGCAAGTCCATCCAACAAAAATCCAAAGTACAAACACACATGCTCAGAATGTTAAACATCAGCCAACAATAGCAGAAGTTGCCCAAAGGGTGGCGGTAAAAAGCTGAAATGTTGGCTGAAAATGTTGTGCCATGTGTATGCAGAAAAAGTTCACGCCACTTCGGACCAAAATCCACAGAAAAGTTGGTTGGAAGTCCGATCGTGTGTACAAGGCTTAAGCCCCTGAATGAGCAAAACTTTGGTTGGTTATGTCAGTATTGGAAACTTCCTTGCAGTTTTACAAAATCTCTATACAGATCCCCAACATCTTTTATATGCCTCCAGGAAGGATTTATTTCTTTAGAAATCAATAGAAGATTCCGGTGTTTCCTTGTTGCAGCTCAGCCACCAACCATTGTCATATCATTTATCTAATATGGGTTGTAAAAAATTTAAAGGAAAGACTTGTCCGATTGCTATTTTTCAATAGTTTTTAGCACATCTAGCATACTGTATTCCGTGTTGCATATTTTTGCTTTGCTATGCAACAAGACTGTCTTATGCCGTGTACACACGATCGTTTTTTCTGATGAAAGATGTCTGATGGACTTTTTTCATCGGAAAAAACGATCGTGTGGGGGCCCCATCTGACTTTTTTCCAACGGTGTAAAAAAATAGAACTTTTTTTAAAAATTTCCGATTGAAAAAAAAACTATAGGAAATTCCGATCGTCTGTGTGGAATTCCGTCAGAGAAAAATCCACGCATGCTCAATATCATGTCTGCGAATGCTTGGAAGCATTGAACTTAATTTTTCTCGGCTCGTTGTAATGTTTTACGTCACCGCGTTTAGAATGGTCGGAATTTAGTCTGATAGGGGCAGATCCTCAAAGAAATTACGCCGGCGTACCTCTTGATACGCCGCGTAATTTCAAATTTGGCGCGTTGTATCCTTGTTTTGGTATCCACAAAACAAGATACGACGATTTTTCGGCTTCCGCTAGGTGGCGTTCCCATCGTAATCCGCGCCGAGTATGCAAATTAGCTATTTCCGACGATCCACGAACGTACGACCGGCCGTCGCATTTTTTTACGTCGTTTCCGTTTGGCTTTTTCCAGCGTATAGTTAAAGCTGCTATATGGTGGCGTACTCAATGTTAAGTATGGCCGTCGTTCCCGCGTCTAATTTTACGTCGTTTGCGTAAGTCGTCCGTGAATGGGGCTGGACGCCATTTACGTTCACGTTGAAAACAATGACGTGAACGTCATTTGGAGCAATGCACCCTGGGAGTTTTTACGGACGGCGCATGCGCAGTTCGTTCGGCGCGGGGACGCGCTTCATTTAAATGAAACACGCCCCCTACCCGCCCAATTTGAATTCCACGCCCTTATGCCGCGAGAGATACACTACGCAGCCGTAACTTACGGCGCAAATTCGTTGAGGATTCAAACCAAAGCCAAGTAAGTTACAGCGGCGTAGCATATCTTACATCTGCGCCGGGCGCAGCGTATGTATGTGGATCTGCCCCATAGTGTGTAGGCAAGACTGATGAAAGTCAGCTTCATCGGAATTCCGACGATAAATTCCATCGGATTTTATTTCATCGGAAATCTTATCGTGTGTACGCGGCATTAGAATAGCAAGTACATAGTTATTAAAAGAAGTTCCATGAACCACACACACTTATCATAACAGCAACCATCATTCTTTACTGCCTCTTTTTTCTTTGCACCACCAATAGGCTACATTTCACAAGGTTTTTAAAGTTTTATTTTCAGCAATTTATTCTTTTTGTTTTATTGGTGTTGAAAGTCTCTGAAGTCTAGTTTGAAGATTATTTCAAAACTTTGATAAGTTTGATATGATTATTCCCCAGGACTGCATTCACAGTTTTATGACTGTGTTGATCCACTTTCTTATGCTCTGTCAGCACTGCATGATTCTTCTTAGGCTGCGTCTCGCTACAAGATGCTGGAGTCAGACTTGGAATATATCAAAATAAAGACACCGGAGATCAAGAAAATATAGTTAAATACACCCAGGACTCCGAACAATGCAGGTCACTGCAATACATTTTTTTAAAGAACTGTACTAACATAAGAAAGCCTAAACTGGTTATTTCCACATAACCCTTGTAGCATTTTTGCTCTACTTTTACAATGCTGTCACGAAAAGAAAAGCTCCAGGAAAACAGAAAAAACGAAATCTAGTCATTTTTGTAACAAAAATACTAAATAAAATTTAAATTGTTCCATGTAACATACTGCATCTGATATTCCATCTTCTAATTAAGGATGAGTGAATCTGCCTGGGTTACATTATCAGTGGTTAGCCGAATCCTGCATAAAATCTGTGAAACCTGAAAGTATAAGAAAAAACTCTATCGGAGCCTATGGGGGCTAAATACTGATACCTAATTCTGGCAATTTTCAAGGCTGTATACAGTGAGGGAAAACGGTATTTGATCCCCTGCTGATTTTGTACATTTGACCACTAACAAAGAAATTATCATGATATCAACAAGATCCAAGATTTACTCACCTGCCAGCCGACTGACAACAGAATCAACCTATCTAACAGTCGGCACACATTTGCAAATACATGCGTAAGCCGCAGGGCCTCGTCACGGCACCCTGGTATCAATGGTCCTATCTCTAGCTTATCAGAGACTCCACAATGGAAGCACATGAATTCTGATGGATATGTGGAGGTCAGTCTATAATTTTAATGGTTGGTTTTAGGGCTGTGGAAATTAAAGATTAATTCCTCATTCACAAAGCGTTGTTCGACTCATGCATGCGCAGTAGGAAAAGGGCACCCTGGACAGGTAAGTGTGCTTATTAAAAGTCAGCAGCTACAGTGATTGTAGCTTCTGACTTAAAAAAACAATAATTACAGCTGGACCTCCGCTTTAAAGACTTTACACCTTTTGCTTACCGTTTACATTAAAAACCCTAAATCACTTGTTGGATCACAGTTTAGTTTGCACATGTAAGTGTGATACCTCCACTCTCTACATTAGCGGGGGTTCACCCTAAAAACTATTTTCTAACATTACATCCAAGATACTAACAACATTTACAGTATGCAGGTGTTTTTTTTTTTTTATCGCTGTACATACCGTTATATTGTGATTTTCTCCCCGGCTTCCGGGTTCTGATTCCTGCGGGACTGGGCGTTCCTATCCGTGGCTTAGATGATTGACGTCTGGTGAAACAGTTCCCATGTCGCACAAGGCACGTCACCAGATTTCCGTAAATACCTGAGCTGCGAGCCGGCGCTATACGGCGCCTGTGCAGTCAGCTCTACACGGCGGGTGCAGGCGCCGTATAGTGCCGACTCAAAGCTCGGCTATTTACGGAAAACTGGTGACACGCTTTATGCGACATGGGAATAGGAACGCCCAGTCCCGCGGGAATCAGAACCTGGAAGCCTGGGCGAAAATAACAATTAAACGGTATGTACAGAGAAAAAAAAAAATACCAGCATACTTTACATGTCGTATGCTGGATGTAATGTTTTTTTTTTAGGGTGAACCTCCACTTTAAGTAAAAACAAACACATTAAACAGGCTACAATGTTGCACCTTTAATACAGATTAATTTAATTACTATATTTGTCTTCTGTTTTGCAACATTGAATTTTGCAGCTGGGTGCTTTGGCATCCATTGTGGAATATACTCCCAGGCTTTTGTACGCATTTTGGTTGCTTTTAAATAAACACCAGGGTCATAGCAGGTCCATTCTTAGCTATAAAGTTTTGATATTTGCTTTACACTGAGATATTTATGGCCAATCTTTTCCCTTCAAGATTTGATATGTCTTTTGTATTATTCCCTGTTACCTATTAGATTGTAATCTGTAGGGAGCCAGACCCTTAAGCTGTTTATTTTCCTTTTTTTTCTGTTTTGTTCGTTTGTATGTTTATTGGACTCCCTGCTATTTGTATATTTATTGTATACACCACTAAAAAGAACTTATGAAGATATAATAATAATAATAATAATATTATTAACAACAATAATACCTATGTTCAAGCTCCACAGTTATAATTCTAAAGTTATAATATTATATAGAGCAGTTTAGTTTGCACAGGTACTGTAAGTTTGTATATTTATTGTATACACCACTAAAAAGAACTTATGAAGATATAATAATAATAATAATAATATTATTAACAACAATAATACCTATGTTCAAGCTCCACAGTTATAATTCTAAAGTTATAATATTATATAGAGCAGTTTAGTTTGCACAGGTACTGTAAGTGCTATACCTCCAGACTCTACATTCATTAAGAACAAACACATTAAACAGCCTACAATGTTACACCTTTCATACAGATTACTTTAATTACTATATTTGCTCTTCTGTTATGCAACATTGAATTTTGCAGCTGGGTGCTTTTTACAAAAGGCATTTGTGTTCAAGCTTATAGTGATAATTAATAGTAACAATTCCATTATGTTTTAAGAGGAGGCATTTTAAAGCAAAAGAAAAGTATCCAAGGCGACTGAACAAAACCAAGCAAATCATTTTAGAAATAATGAAAAACAAGGGTCGTTACTGTCAATTCATCAGTTTTTTTCAGTTGCAAATCAAATATTCATGCCAAAGGAAATCAATGTAGACGCCAAACCAAACAACGTCTTCATTCACTCCATACTACATGCTAGATATGTGGTTCCGAAGGTAAAAAGGAGTTTTACCTTAATTTATTCTCTGCATTAAAGTGGTAGTAAACCATAGGTGGTTAAAATAAAAATTAAGCCCTCCAGCCCTGCACTGTCACTGCTGAGAGAGCTGACATCTTCCCCCGGTCTTCCTTCCGGGTTCGCGTCCTCTGGCTACATGAGGTGCGATGACGTCACTCCCGCGCATGCCATTTCCGGCACAGGCTCTGACAGTCTGGTACTATAAGCTGGACCTTCAGAGCGCATGCGCCGGTGATGTCATCGGCTGCATGCACTCTGAATATCCACTGAATTGTGCCTACAGGTAAGCCTTAGGCCCCATACACACGATAGAATTTATCCGCGAATACGGTTCAGCGGACCGTATCCGCGGATAAATCCTCTCTAAGATTTCAGAGGATTTCTATGCGATGGCGTGTACACACCATCGCATTGAAATCCGCGCTGAAATCCTCTGCCGATGACGTGTCGCGCCGTCGCCGCTATTATGACGCGGCGACGGGCGCGACGCTGTCATATAAGGAATTCCACGCATGCGTCTATTCATTACGGCGCGTGCGGGGAATCCCTTTGGACGGATGGATCCGGTAAGTCTGTACAGACGAGCGGATCCATCCGTTGGAATGGATTCCAGCAGATAGATATTCTGTGCATGTCGACAAATATTTATCTGCTGGAAATCCATTCCAGAGGAGATTTATCCGCGGATAAATATCCGTTGGCGTGTACACACCATAGGATCTATCCGCAGAAACCCATTTGATGGGATTTATCTGCGGATAGATTCTATGGTGTGTATGGGGCCTTATTATAGGCTTACCTGTATGTACAAGTGTTGTAACAGAGTTTACTACCAATTTAAGGTTAAAAAACTTTTATGTCAGCGTCCCTTCTGCCCGCCCCCCCTTAAATACCTACCTGAGCCCGATCTTGATCCTTTGCTGTGCCCATCTGCTCTGCCTTGCCTCTCTCACAGGAGGATTTGCAGCAGTGGAAGCCATTGGTTTCTGCTTCTGTCAATCAAATCCTGTGGTCAGGGAGCAAGGGGTGATGATGAGCTGCACGGTGTGAGTTATTAGATGAACAGAGGGTGGCTCAGGATTGAGTCATTGAGTCCACACAAGCATATATATATATATATATATATATATATATATATATATATATATATATATATATATATATATATATATATATATATATATATATATATATATATATCTTTATTATCGCTAAAGAATAAAAAAAAGTGGAAAGAGGTTCTTACCTAAGTTTTAGGTGGAATTGTGATCTACTAAAATATGATTTAACTGCTGAAATGCATGCATGTGCAGTGCAGTAATAAAAGACACTAACCTCAAGCTGACCATACACTCATAACATTTCATTCAAAAATTTTCATTGTAAGTTAGTTGGATTTTCTAATTGTTAGTGAGGATAGATAAACATTTTCTTTTGACCGCAGTGACAAAAAAAAAGGATGGAAATTTTACTTTTTGAATGAATTTCTAATAATGTATTTTTGTTTGGAAAAGTCAATTTATTCAGTAAGTTTAAACAGCATTTGGCAAGTCAATGAATGGACGGAGAAATTTTGAATGAATGCTTGTAAAAAAAAAGAAAATCTATTAATGTATGGCCAGCTTTAAAGCGGGGGTTCACCCAAAAATCCACTTTCTGTCACTAGATCCAGCATACTGCTGACATCTGCAGTATGCTGGATTTTTTTTTTTTTTTGTACTTATCATTTTAGCCGTATTTCTTCTCCTGCACCGAGCGGCGTATCCTTCCGGGTATAGGCGTTCCTAAATAAAGCACAGTTGATTGACGGGCTTGGATAGCGCGTCACACCTTCCAAAAATAGCGGACGTGACTCTTGGCAATTTACGGCGCCTGCGCAGTCAGCTCTACACGGCAGGCGCAGGTGCCGTATAGCGCCGTAAGCAGCCGAGAGTCACATCGGCTATTTCCGGATGGCGTGACACGCTATCCAAGCCCGTCAATCAACTGCGCTTGATTTAGGAACGCCTACCCCCGAAGGATTCCACGCTCGGAGCCGGAGAAGAAATACGGCTAAAACGATAAGTACAAAAAAAAAAAAAAAAAAAATCCAGCATACTGCAGATGTCAGCAGTATGCTGGATCTAGTGACAGAAAGTTGATTTTTGGGTGAACCTCCGCTTTAAAGTGAACCCGTATATTGCCATGTGATGGAAGCAAAGAGTACACTTCAAGGTCCCTTTTCTTGATACACGTACCTTTCCCCTGTTACGTTCCCCTCCAACTGCTAGATGTGAGAAAATATATATTTTTGTATGCTCTGAGTCACTCCAATTGGAACACAGGGCTGAGCAGTATTGAACAAACTTTATAAATACCACCATGTGACTTCTCTGGGCCAATCACTCAATACTTTGGAATACTGGATATTTTCTTTGATTGTAGAAGCTGAACAGAGCAGGTAGAGCCATGTAAAGGTATGTTCTGCTATGGAGTGGGGGCATTAGAGCAAATCTGTTGGGTTTGTCTTGCAAATTAAAAGCACAGATTCGATTTCAAACCCTGCCTCTCATTTGAAGGAACTTAAGTCTAATATAGAGTAATGTTTCATACCTTTACCACAATAATGAAATATAACTCAATTTTAGAAAATATAGTAGACTGAAAGAATGCAACAAAACATGTTTATACACTACATGGTATGTGGACACCTCCAGTGGTGTATTTTGGTTTTGAGCTGCTCTAGACAAGATTAAAAACAGGTGCCCCCCTCATCTAAATGCGTCCCACCCCAGCTGCTTTAAAACTGAGCATGCGACAAACAACGTATATTTTACTATCCAAAGGCGACGCTTTAAAAGCCTTTACAGGTTACCAATTTAGATTTACAGAGGAGATCTGATGCTAGAATTACTGCCAATGGTTTGATGTTTGCAAAGATATCACACATGGGTGGAATGATTTTTTGCGTACGTGTTTGCTTAATGCTTTAGGCCCTATGCATACAGGACATTTTGTTTCCTCCCCTTGACGCTATGTTCCAGGGGAGAAAAAAGAAGCAGAAAAAACCTGCCTAAAGCCATGTTTTGCAAACATATTTAGGTGCGTGAATCTCTTGGCCATTCATTCATTCCTTTGACCAGGGCCGATAGGCTCACTATGCAAGCAGCTTAGGGCCCCCGCAAAGCTGCGGAGGGCCCCCCAAATTACTTGAGGCCCCGCCTGGTGAGAAGTCATTCTCTGCCCCTCACCCTGCTTCTCAACTTCTCGACTCACTGGTGTAGTGATATAAAAAAGTGCATTTGGTGGATCTTCCCATACAGAACAATATACATTATATGTAGTGATATAAATGTATAGTGTAGTCCGATTAGATAATTGATATTTAGATGTTAGTATGATGGCTATAAATTTGTTGTTCCGCAGCAACACACCAGGCTCTCCAGAGAATGCATTTTATTTAACTTCCAATAACGAACAAAGTCCAAAGTCCACAAACGATACAAAATCCAACAGAGCATATAATTCAAATCTCTTCCCAGACCTGTGCCTTCATATCAGAGAATACATAGGGCCAGATTCACGTAGAATCGCAGCGGCGTAACGTATCGTATATACGTTACACCGCCGCAAGTTTTCATCGCAAGTGCCTGATTCACCAAGCACTTGTGTGAAAATTTACGCCGGCGGCCTCCGGCATAAGCCCGCGTAATTCAAAGGGGCGTGTGCCATTTAAATTACACCATCCTGACACACATATCACTAATGTGCACCTGAACATGCTGGTCCTGCTTTTTTTCTGCCTCTAATGCCGCGTATACACGGTCGGAATTTCCGACAACAAATGTTTGATGGGAGCTTGTTGTCGGAAATTCCGACCGTGTGTAGGCTCCATCGGACATTTGCTGTCGGAAATTCCGACAACAAAAATTTGGGAGCTGGTTCTCAAATTTTCCAACAACAAAATTCATTAAATTCTCATCAATTTCGATTGTGTGTGGACAATTTTCGACACACAAAATTCCACGCATGCTCTGAATCAAGTACAAAATGGAAGCGATCAGTCTGGTAAAACTAGCGTTCGTAATGAAGATGGCACATTCGTCACACTGTAACGGACTGAAAAGCACAAGGCTGAAAAGTCTCTCACCAAACTTCTACTAACACGACTGGTATTGAACTTCCCTTTAATAGTGCCGTCATACGTCTTGTACGTCACCACGTTCATGGCGTTCGGAATTTCCGACAACATTTCTGCGACCGTGTGTATTCAAGACAAGTTTGAGCCAACTTCGTCGGAAAAAAATCCACGATTTTGTTGTCGGAATTTCCGATCTTCTGTATGCGGCATAAGTGCCTGTAAATTCCTAAGTGTGCATGGACATAACGATAAACATTGAGAGGTGCTTAGAGGTAGAAGAAAAAAATTTAAAAACACAAAACGCCTCTAAAAGTGGCATTTAAAAAGTCCTGTGTACATGGGGCTCTAATCTCATATTAACCCTAAAAGATCATTTTACTTGTAAATGTATCTGTATTGTGTTGTATTAGATGTAATTCAGTGTGCTTAAATAAATAACATATGGGTACTGCTTTAGTCCATTAAGCTGTCATTTCTTGTTTCTTGGCATTACAATACTCAAGCTGAACATCTGTTTTTCTCTGTAGTAACAAAATATAAAAATACACAAACCACAGAAACATTCCAGGAATATTGCTCTCGTGTGGCAATCTCTACAAGCAGGAACAGGTTTCAAGCTTGTGAAATACTACCTCAATTGTGTATTAATTCTGCAAAAATATTTAAATTATTCATTGATGGTTGGAGTTTCAAAATAGTTTTATCAGAGTACTTACTTAAAGCGGAGTTCCACCCACTTCTGAGAGGTGGTCTTAAAGGAAAGACCACCTCTCCACCCCTCATTTTTGGATATTTAATTTTTTTTTTCTGTATTACCTTTTTTTGGAAGTATTAAGTGTACTTCCGATCCAGCCTGGCTGTGGCCTAGGACGTCACATTCACTTCTGCAGCGAGCCCTCCCGCTGTCTTCTGGGACCTTACAGTTTTAGGTGTTTTGTATCATATTCACATTACTATACTACATATACAGGTTTGTACTTTTTTTACTTACAGTGGCTGTCTGTATTTCACTGAAGTCATACAGTTGTCTTGATTAGAAACTGAAATAAAATAATATGGATTCAGGGATGCAGATAGCAGTACAAATGTAACAGATTCTAGTCCTTTCTCTCTCCTCTAAAAACATGTTTGTATTGCTGTGACTGTCTATTGTCCCTATTGGGGAGAGGTTATCTTTTTTTCTATTCTTTTGAACCCAATTAAATAGACAATTGAGTAGAACATTTCCAGCAGGGACAAGGACAGCAATAACAGGCCAACAGAGGTCCTAACAATTACTCAAGAACATGGGGGCATGACCTTAAATTCAACGGAGTAAAGTTCAAAACGAATCTTAGAAAACATTATTTTACCAAAAGAGTCGTTGATGCTCTGAATAGACTTCCAGAAGAGTGTAACGTCACACCAATAACTTTCCACTAAGTTCAACTATAGTTGCTTCTTTCCCAGTCAACTCTCTTCGTTTCTTCCTTCTTTCCGAATACCCTCTCACTTCCTGCGGCCTATTTAAACTCCCAGCACTGACAGGAAGGTGTTTCTCTATTCCTGACAGAACGCAACTGTCAGCTGGGCTTCCAGACTCACCTGAACTGAGCTCCAGCTTCCTGAACTGGATCACCAGGACTCCTTGTTTGCAGCTACCGCTCTCATCAACCAGGTCCAGGCTCCCAGGACGCACATCCATGCCCATCTATCTGCAACCGCAAGTACTCTGCTATAGAAACCAATTACTAAACGCTGATCTCCATACTTGCCGCTTGCTTCCAAGTTATGTGCACTGCTATGATAAAGTACTAAGGACTTTCACTCAAGGTTGTACTGCAGCTCACATGTTATGCTCACTGCTACAGATACCAGCTCTCATGTTAATGTTCACTGCTACAGATACCAGCTCTCATGTTAGTGTTCACTGCTACAGATACCAGCTCTCATGTTAATGTTCACTGCTACAGATACCAGCTCTCATGTTAATGTTCATTACTAACCCCTAGTGTGTAGTCCCAGTACTGCAGCTATACTTATCCTTATACCATTAATACCAAGATTCACTTTAATGTTGCTTATGCTGGAATAAGCACTATTTACTTTACTGAGGCTGTGATGATAGAACCCAAACTCTTAACTGAGTTAAGAGTGAAACCTGGGTTCGAACCTGAGAAGTCTCCGCAGTTGCGATCCATAAACCTGAAACTAATTTGGCGTATTGTTACAAAGAGGTAGTGATTTAATTAACAGTAAGTGGATTCAAACATGCTTGGTATAAACATAGATCAGTGTCACAGTGGGTTCACACCAATGCAAATTGGATGCTGGTTTCGCTGCATCCAATTCGCATAGCAGGAGAATGAGATCGGTTCTCTATGGAGCCGGTTCACATATCTCCAGGGCGGCTGCGGAGCACACTACACAGACACGCTGTGTGTCTTTGGCTCAGGGTCGAATTCAGGCAAAGATTCGGCCCTGGTTCGTCCCTGGATTGGAGAATGGGGACGCACAGCGTGCGATCCGCAGCCGGTTCCAGTGTGAACCGAGCCTGAAATTAACCTTTTTTAAACTACTTAAACTACTTAAACATTAAACCTCTTATCTATGTTAAGTATTTTTATTTAATGTTATGTTTTTTAGGAAATTTTTCTTAACCTTCTCTGGACATGGGTTGGGCCTTAAAGTGGATGTAAACCCCAAAATACTTTTTTATGATCAAGACTCATATCTGTTACAGCAGAGCATGTAATTTCATCTGTGCCTAGTTCTGCCATGAAGAGTTAATCCAGCTCTAAACAATCCTTTTATCTTTCTTCAGTAAGATAAAAACAGACACACAGAGACATAGGTGTCTTTTCTTCCCCCTTGCTGTGAGTGACAGGTGATTTCCTTAGCTCATTAGTGAGTGTGAGAGAGGCATTCTGTGTACAGTACTTCACATCCCTCCTACTTTCTTCTCCAGCTCTCTTAGGATTGGCTGCTCCACACCTCAGCATGATTGGGCATGCTGAAGTCATGTGGTGACTTTCCTGGGTTTTGACTGGATGTTAGTGATCATGGGGCATAATCCACAAGACCAGCAGAAGTTCAGTGTAAGAAATATCGATATCTGGTCAAGGGGAGTGTAGAGGTGGGCAGGGAGTCTACAGACATCACGACTCCGCCCACCGAGCCCTGGACAACCAACCGCCCATAGAATCCGGAGTATTGCAGGGCTCAAAACAGGTAAAGGGGGATATTTGACAGGTAAGGATACATACAAGAGGCATGTATATTCTCATAGATAAGCACTATGGAAGCAATTTAGAAATGATGAGAGTGGATTTACATCCACTTTAAAAATGGTATTTGTGTTGGCGTATCTATTACATTGAAAAATAAGCTGAAATCTGGTTATATAGCTGATTTTATAGGACTTATCCACAACTACAAGACCTAAGCACTGCAATTTTTCAGCCAAATTTGGCCAGCTATTATAATTATTAATCAATATTTTCAGACCTGACTGTGTATTTTAATTATAACTAGCAACTCATCTGTGCCAGCTGTCAGCTCAGCCAAGTAAATCAAAAAATAAAAGATTGCAGGCACTTGTGTCTTATTTAAGGATTCAGTACCACTAGCATTGTATTGCCGTAAAAAAAAATTGAATTATTACTTTAATCCCAATTTGAACTTTCAGTACTGATGTAAATGTACAATATTATGCAAGGCATTGAATTGCCAGTACTATATAAATACATGTAATAAATTAGTAAATTAAAGCTAAATACATTCCAGGTGTACAAAAACAAAAGGTGCTTAATGACTTACAGTTCATTTTCTTTCAAAAGAAGCTACAATCTGAGTTGAAAGGTCAGTCCCCTGCCAGCAGCTGCAGATTAAGACCTTTGGTGTCTGTGGGTAAGCAGTGGTCTCTCTGCAGTGGCCCAACACATCCCATGCTGAGTCAGGCCCACATCTCTACAAACAATAAAGCTCATGTTCTCTGCTGATTCGAAAGCTCTGGCCCTGACTATGCAGGGGTGTGTCAGCCCTTTGCAGAGTTACTAACACTTCTCCACAGACAGCAAGGGTAACACTCTGCAGCTACTGGCAGGGGACTTTCTAAAGGAATTGTAAAGAAATGTAAGTCTTTGAGCATTTTTAGTTTTGATGCACTTGAAATATTTCTAGCTGATTTAAGCTGAACGTTTAATTGGGTTTTAAGGCAGAACTTTGCAGATATCTTTTTTATATCCCAACCCACTACCCCCTTTTCCTTCCTGCATGCTGTGCAGCTTTCTTCTCTTACATTAAAGCCCAACCCCAGGCAACAACAACAACAACAACATACCCTTGAAATGGGGTCCCCTGCCCTGCGTGTATTAAATGCTCATTAAATCTAGGGGTGCATTCATTTGTTTACTATTTACCTTTTTCCTCACTCCAGCAGGGTATCTACAGCAGTGTGATTGGCCCTGTAAAGCATCTCTTTAACCACTTGTCCACCGGGCCAATTTTGGCACTTCTCTCCTTCATGTTAAATGTTTTTGGCTAGAAAATTAATCAGAACCCCCAAATATTATATATATTTTTTTTAGCAGACACCCTAAGGAATAAAATGCCGGTCATTGCAACTTTTTTTCTTGCACGGTATTTGCGCAATCATTTTTCAAACGCCTTTTTTTGGGGAAAAAAACAGTTTCATGAATTAAAAAATAACAAAACAGTAAAGTTAGCCCAATTTTTTGTATAATGTGAAAGATGATGTTACGCCAAGTGAATAGATACATAACATGTCACGCTTTAAAATTGCACACACTCATGGAATGGCGCCAAACTTCGGTACTTAAAAATCTCCATAGGTGACGCTTTAACATTTTTTACAGGTTACTATTTTTGAGTTACAGAGGAGGTCTAGTGCTAGAATTGTTGCACACGCTCTAACGCACGCGACAATACCTCACATGTGGGGTTTGAATGGCGTTTACATATGTGGGCGGGACTTGCATGCGCGTTCGCTTCTGCGCGCGAGATAACGGGGACAGGGGCGTTTTGAAAAAAAAAACATTTATTTTATTTTTATTTTACTTCATTTTTTTATTTTTACACTTTATTTTAGATTTTTTTTTTATATCACTTTTATTTTTATTAATGTAAACATCCATTGTAATAGGAATCAGTGTGACAGGTCCTCTTTATGGAGAGATGTGGGGTCAATAAGACCCCACATCTCTCCTCCAGGCTTACAAGCATGAAATCGGTGAAAAAAAAATCACTGATCACGTGCCAACAGCCGTGATTGCGGCTTTGTTTACTTCCGGGTACCGGGCGTGACGTCATAACGTCGCGCCCGGGCCTCCGACAGTCATAGCCAGTCATCTCTATGCTTTCCAGGCAGCGCCGACCGATTCGCTCTCCGGGCCCCCGATGGCACGGGAGAGCCCGGAGAAGCACCGGATGGCGGCGGGAGGGGGGGGACGTCCCCTCTCGCTGCCTATAAGAATGATTAAGCGGCCGAACTGCCGCTTTGATTGTTCTTATCGTGCATCGTTCTTATCGTGCACAGAACCGGCGCCTGAAGACGGTGATATCTGAATGATGCCTGTAGCTGCAGGCATCATTCAGATATCACCGCACAAAGTTGAGGACGTCATATGACGTCCTCCCGTGGACAAGTGGTTAAGGCTCTACTAGCTGCTGTTGCATGTCTGCCTCCCATGGTACCCCTATATTGCACGATGACGACGAGTGACCACCCACAAAGCAGCGTTTTGCGAAGAATAAGGCAGTGCCAGAGTCTGGCAGAGCAGGGGTTGGGTTAAGTAATACTCAAATATAACATACATTGCTGTGCTAAACAATCCAGAATTCCAGATATAGTATGATTGTATGATTACAGTGCCCCAGGTGACGTCTGATGAAAACACGTAGGGTGGAGCCCATGTCTGTGATGTTACATGCAAACCGAGCCTGTTTACATGCGGACCAGTTCCCAGGAACCATTGATTTTTATATGCTGGATTATATCTGGATTTCCATGAGTTTTCAGTACTATCTTCTTTTGATAAAGCATCATACAGTTTTACACTATGTGGGCAATTTTTTTTCTCTTCTCTATGGATTGTGAGTTGGAGTGATCTTTACTCTGAGTCATGACACCATCCCCTTCAGCCTAAACAGAGGGAACCGATTAGATTTTTTGTGTACTACCCACGCTTGTCTAGACTCCTTTAATTTGGAGTATAGATTTCTGGTAAGCAAGCATTTTATACGATTCATGGTGGAGGTGCACCTGGGTGGAATTATTATCAATTTTCTGTTCACCTACATTGGATATTCACCTAAGAGACTCTGATTATATACACTGTTTCTGTTTTTTTTGGAGAACAACATGAGATGTTTATATGAATCAACACTTTTTACATTATTTGTAACACTTTGATTGTTTAGCGTGACAGCTTATGTTATATTTGATTTTTTTCACAAATTATCCTGTTGTGTTGTTGCCAGCAGCTTTTATTCACTTTCTTTATTTAGTTGGGATTTTTCTACCTGCACAATAATTTTCTTTATTTACAGGGCAAGTAATACTGCATGTTTCTCTGCTACCTAGACATAACGAGTAGTTAAATCTTACAGTGCAGGGGGCGAGGGCCCATTGCATGGGTAGATTATGTCTGGATTGCAGAGTTGGGATTTAACATTGATTTAAAGTTTTCTACCTTACAAATGGAAAGAAAAAAGGTTTATATTACCTTCCTTGGTCTTTTCATCTCACTCTATATTGGCCTGTGGGAGGAGTCAGGTGGAACAGTATATCAGTGCAGTAATGCCCAATCAACAGTGATTGACACTTAGCAGACATCATTCTCATCTAAACTAATACACACAGCTACTGTATGTCTAAATGTGAACAGTAAAATACAGTAAACCAGATGCTGTTATATGTGATTGCTTTCCATATCACACTTTGCAATATAAAACACTTAGGTGATCTCTCCTTCCATATTCCTTATTGCTAGGATAATTGGATAATGCAACACATATTATCACCCAATGCAATAAAGAATGCAGAAAGTCACTTCTACTCATTGAGAAACAATACAGCATTCATACAAAGAGAGCAACACAAAGGGGTTATTTACTAAAGACAATTGATAGCACAGTGGCTGCGTTTGGCATGGCAAAGTGGCGACAATTGATGGGCACAGTGGCAACAATTGATGGGCACAGTGGCGACAATGGCATGGCACAGTGGCTGCGTTTGGCATGGCACAATGGCGACAATTGATGACACAGTGGCGAAAATGGCATGGCACAGAGGCAACAATTGATGGCATGGCACAGAGGCGACAATTGATGGACACAGTGGCAACAATTGATGGCACAGTGGCTGCGTTTGATGGCATGGCACAGTGGCGACAATTGATGGGTACAGTGGCTGCATTTGATGGCATGGCACAGTGGCTGCATTTGATGGCATGGCACAGTGGCGACAATTTTATGGCACAGTGGTGACAATTTTATGGCACAGTGGCTGCGTTTGATGGGCACAGTGGCGGCAATTGATGGGCACAGTGGCGCAAATTTATGGGCACAGTGAGGCTGCAATTGATGTTTTTTTTTACGTTTGTTTGTGCCCCCCAAAATTTTTGAGCACCAGCCGCTGTATATATATATATATATATATATATATATATATATATATATATATATATATATATATATATATATATATATATATATGTATGTATGTGTGTGTGTGTGTGTGTGTGTGTGTGTGTGTATATATATATATATATATATATATATATATATATATATACTGTAATAGTGAGAGTCCCTGTCCCTATGGAAAGGGAGCAAAAATAGACACAGGGTCTGCATGTCGGTGGACTGCAGAGCTACAGAGCATAGCTTTGAAATGGAGAGAACTGTTTTGTCAGCTTTCTCCGGGTTTTGCTATGTTCGGATGGGGCTCTGTAGTTTGGAGATCCCGCAGAGACTTGGGTGGAATGGGATCTCCAACCCTGTGTCCAGGTCTTATGGATAGCCAGCAGGTTGTGTGCCCAGGTGCACACAGCCCATATAACGAGGGGCTGGTGAGAGCAGAGAGTGAAGGATGGTGGAGAGTGAGCAGCTTGCTACTGCTGTGTGAAGACAGACCTGCATCTGGAGAGTGGTCTGCCCTGTGGGAGACTGCAGCCCGTGTAAGGGGATTCTTTGCCCAGGGACTGGGAAAGGCTGGCTAGTTTCTTATGTAGTGACCTGCTCCTGTTGATCAGGCGCTGCTGTAAATTTAGAGGGGGCCTGAGTCGTTATTTGGCTCAGACAAGTGTAATTTTGGGCAATTTAGCCTCTGTTCCAGCCATGGCTGTGCTGGGAGTAGCCACCATTGTTCGCCTGCGGGTGTTATTGCCATCCCAGACCAAGGGTGGCAGGGGCAGAGTCAGGGTGTGTTGGGTGTCCCCCTCGATGGCGAATCAGTACATGCTGTACACGCTGGGAAGGGGTACTAAAGGGACAGACGCCATTGGCGGGGGTCTGTCTGCCCACGTGCCTCGTGGCCCGCCTGGCCTGAGGTGCGTGTTCCTGAATCCTGGCTCATGGACCACGTTGGTTCGGGATTGCGGCTTTGCTTAGTAGGCCCAGTAGTCACTGGGTCTGCACTTTCAAGGTGATCCTGTGCTGTCTGTCCTGTGGGAGGAAGCCACTTGATGAAGGAAGCCAGGGGAGGACCTATCCTGAAGAGGACCATGCAGGAGGCTGGTATCTTGGGAGAAGGCATGGAAACTTCAACAAAGGATATAAGTTCTACAAAAGTTAATCTGGAGAGATCCGGGTGCTGAATCCTGTGTCAGGGGATTCTGGACCAAAAGTGTCTCCTTATAAAGGAAGGTCTGTGGCAGAGACTGTACTTTATTCCGTGCGCCATCCCGGGTGGTAGGCCAGTGAGAGGGACCTATCCGGGTGAGCAATACCACTCTGGCTAGAGTGGCGTCAAGAACTGTTTGCTGGAAGCGGGAGTGTTTCCTATTTGAGATTATACACCTGAACCTACCTACTTACCCTTCCACCCCTCCAACTTCTTTTCTACTAAGTTCTGCAAATAAATCTTAGAAAAATAAGTGTATCTTGTGGACATTGGAGTTCTTCAGACTCTCTTTTATCACCCTGGACAGCGAGAAGATAGAGGTAACATGCCGCCCAAAATAATCAGCAGCTCCTTCGGGGGTTAGTGCTACACTTATTTTTGGAGTCCTAAATTAAGTTAAACCCCTTTGTGGGAATCCTGAATGGACCTTTTTTGCTTTTGTTTTTCCGTTTAATCACTTCCATACCAGGCACTTACGCAGCTTCCTGCCAAAGCCAATTTTCAGCTTTCAGCGCTGTCGCACTTTGAATGACAATCGCGCAGTCATGCTACACTGTACCCAAACATTTTTTTTATCATTTTGTTCCCACAAACATAGCTTTCTTTTGGTGGTATTTGATCACCTCTGCGATTATTTTTTTTGCGCAACAACTAAAAAAAGACCGAACATTTTGAAAAAAATAAAGTTTTTATTTTTTTCTGTAATTTTTTTGTAAATAAGTACGTTTTCTTTTTCAATTACGGGCACCGATGAGGTGGCACTGATTGGCATCAATGAGGTGGCACTGATGGGCACCGATGAGGTGGCACTGATGGACGCTGATATGCGGCACTGATGGACACTGATATGCGGAACTGATGGACACTGATAGGCGGCACTGATGGGCACTGATAAGCGGCGCTGGAATGTGGCACTGATGGGCACTCATAGGCGGCACTGATGGGCACTCATAGGCGCCACTGATGGACAATTATGGGTGGCACTGATGGGCACTTATGGGTGGCAATGATGGGTACATATGGGTAGCACAGATGGGCACTGATAGGTGGGCACTGGGCATGGATGGGCACTGAGAGGTGGCACTGATGGACACTGAGGGGTGGCACTGATGGACACTGAGGGGTGGCACTTGTTTATTTACAATTTTTCCAATCAGTGCCCATGTTGCCAGCCAGTGCCCATTTGTGGGCACTGATTGGCATCTATTGTGCCTATTTTTACATGTTACATGTTCCTCTTTTACATGTAAATGGCCATGGGGGATGTACCTGGCCATCCACATGTTGCCCCCTTCCCTGGTGGTCCTGGCGGATCCCCTGTGGTCTAGTGTGGACATCCGAGGGGGGGGGCTGCACTGATAAACAATCAGCGCAAACCCCCCCTGTCAGGAGAGCCGCCGATCGGCTCTCCTCTACTCTCGTCTATCATACGCGAGTGAGGAAGAGCCGATCAACGGCTCTTCCTGTTTACATCGCGATCAGCCGTGATTGGACATGGCTGATCACGTGGTAAAGAACCTCTGTCGGAGGCTCTTTACCAAGATCGGAGATGCAGGGTGTCAGACTGACACCCAGCATCACCAATCGCCACGATGCGCGCCACCACGGGCGCGCGCCGGCATTTTATCCTGCTGGACGTCAATAGACAGGATTTCACAACCACTTCCCGGACGTCAATTGTCTATTGACCAGCCGGGAAGTGGTTAATAAATGTGGGCTACCAGGCCCTTAACTATAACGCCTGTCTGATGTGGACTCACTGCACAAAAAACGCATTTATCACTTAAACTAAACACCCCAATATCACAATATATATATAGAGACAGTAGCAGAGTACATCTAAAAAAATAAAAAAAGCTAATATATCTTTGCTGATAACATACCCAGCCAGCAGCAATAATTAAAAACAATTAAACATAGCATGTATTCTTTAAGTAGTATTTGTATAGCTGGCCTTATGAATGCAATTACTTAAAAAAATTTAGAAGTGTACTTTTATAATCGACTCTACAGTTCCTGTAATCACTCAGTCAGTGTACAGGAATCTGTAATCTCTCAGAATGCAAATGATCCATCCAAAGCTTGAAAGAATTATGTCCCTTCATTTGCTCGGTATTCCAGTAAAATGGATCAGATTTTTGGCACTGGAGTGTTGCTTGCCTTTGCATCTCTGTCAAATCTTAATCTTGTGGCAAGCGATTTCCACATGAACACGTTCCTGGCCCCCCTCCAATGTACAAATCAGAGGCTTCAAGTTCAGAAACATTTCACAAGTCAGAGTTAACGCCTCGTATAATGCTCTCAGTGCTACATAAAGCAGCAATCCAAGCCAGAATGCTCTGACTGATAGCCTCCATATAACATGCAGAATCGCCAGGTTTCAGCTTTTCAAAAAGGATGGCGGAAAAACAAATTCTATATTTTATAGAACATTTATTTAAAGGTGGGCTTCACTTTCTTCCCATCTGCTGCACTGGGCGAAATAAACAGCATGAAACAGTCAATTTCTCCTGTGAAGTTTTTAAAGGTGTGTTTCAAGATGGACAAATGATAAAAATTATCAGATTTTAAAAGTTTTATGTTGTGCCAGGGCTGTTTTAATATGGAATATACAGTATTTTTAATTATTTTCATTTCTGGTAAGAGATCAGCTTGATGTAAATACCTTTATTAACCTTGTTTCTGTGTATAATTTGTTGTTCTGTACATAGGGGAGCCATATTTGCTTATTACATATGCAGCCTCTGCTTCCTGTTCTGCTGTGTTGCACAATGGCTGTGATTTATTACTTGTAACAATACAAGTCTATTAGTTGGTTGACGCTTTCCTGTGTGGCTGATATCTTATTTCAGCAGTTAACCACTTAAGGACCGGACCAATATGCTGCTACATGACCCAAGGGGTTTTTACAATTCGGCACTGCATCGCTTTAACAGACAATTGCGCGGTCGTGCGACGTGGCTCCCAAACAAAATTGGCGTCCTTTTTTCCCCACAAATAGAGCTTTCTTTTGGTGGTATTTGATCACCTCTGCGGTTTTTATTTTTTGCGCTATAAACAAAAATAGAGCGACAATTTTGAAAAAAATGCAATATTTTTTACTTTTTTCTATAATAAATATCCCCCAAAAACATATATAAAAAAAAAATGTCCTCAGTTTAGGGCGATACGTATTCTTCTACCTATTTTTGGTATAAAAAAATCGCAATAAGCGTTTATCGGTTGGTTTGCGCAAAATTTATAGCGTTTACAAAATAGGGGATAGTTTTATTGCATTTTTATAAAAAAAAATTTTTCACTACCAATGGTCAGCGATCAGCGATTTTTTCCGTGACTGCGACATTATGGCGGACACTTCGGACAATTTTGACACATTTTTGGGACCATTGTCATTTTCACAGCAAAAAATGCATTTAAATTGCATTCTTTATTGTGAAAATGACAG